>NC_081553.1:65233840-65356340 GCF_963082655.1 Stomoxys calcitrans | reverse complement strand
AAATACAAACTCAGTTAACTCAACTTTCGAACTAGTAAAGCTTTTGAAAGCAATTCTCATCCGATTTGGCAGAAATTTTGTACGACGGATCCTCTCATGACCATCAACGTGTTTATTATGGTCTGAATCGGTCTATAGCCTGATACAGCTCCCATATAAATCGATCTCTCTATTTTAATTCTTGAGTCCCTAAAGGGCGCAATTCTTATTCGAATTGGCTGACATCTACACAGGTCTCCAACATATAATTTAATTGTGGTCGAAACCGGATCATATCTTGATATCGCTCTAATAGCAAAGAAAATCTTTTCTTATATCCTTTTTTGCCTAAGAAGAGATACCGGGAAAAGAACTCGACAAATGTGATCCATGGTGGAAGGTATATAAGATTCGGCCCGGCCGAACTTAGCACGCTTTTACTTGTTTAGATTGTTTTCGATTAAATTTATAACTGAATTTCTTTGCGATTTTTTTCTGTGAATATATGGCACGATTGCTCTCAGTGCATAGTTTTACCTCAACATCTGTTTAAGAAAAAGGGTAAAAACCTTGCACTGGTTAGTATCGTCACACCATCATTGACAGTCTACCTAATTTAAAAATTCTTTTGATACAAACTTCATTATAGAAACCAGTCGAAGCATAGGACATTCTATTAATAAGGCAATGTTCCATGAAAAACCACACCATTCTAAAAGTCTTTTAAGACAAATTTCCAAGCTTTTGTCTAAACGGTGACATGATGCCCCCACAGACCTCACAGTGTCCTTGACAATTTCCATGTCACCTATTTGTCCTTTTGCATAACCAATGGCTAGGGTGTGAATTAAATTTCAACTTTTATACTCCGAACATCCGCTTGTCCTTATGGCTTCTGTTGCCCCCTCACCCCCACTCTTACCCACCCATTCTCAGTCATTATGTGCGCTTTTTGTTCACCAAATGTGCCACTTTTCCTATTGTTTATGCAAATTAATGTTGTGTTTCATTAAATATTCTAAACACAAAAGAAATGAGATTGAATTATAAAATTTAGCAAATTTGAACATATTCAAATGTGTGTGTGTGCGTGTGTGTGTGTGTGTGTGTGTGGTGTATACAGTACTGTGTTTCAGTATTTGTGCTTTTTGTTGTTGTTGTTGCTTTCATCTCCTGCTTGACTGAATGACTGTTTGGCTCATTTACAGACACTTCCATCACGGTGAATTGCTGTACACCCGGCCTGGTTCGTGGCACCTCACACCTTCGCAGGTAAGTTTTTTTGTTGGTTTGTTTATTATTTAGCATATCCTGTATACATTTGAACATCAAAAGGACACTTGTGTTGGTTGGTGTTCCCCCCAAACACATCAGTCGGCATCAGACTTCCGGCATTATGGGGGCGATGAAAATGACTGCATTCACTTTCTATTTGTCCTTCATTTGAATTTTATTTCATATATATGTATATCAAGCCAAGTATGTGTGATCGTAATGGACGAATGAACACAAATACACTGAAAGAAATTAGTGTAGCCATATAAGATGTTAAAATGAAACTGGAAATTTATGAAAATTTTATAAATTAAGGGTATGAAAAATGTCCTTGAATTAGAAACAACTGATCTAGCTCCGCTGCGCCTTCTCTTACTTTATATGGAACAAAATTATCCTCTGAATATTGGGTGCTGGTGAAGGGGCGGTGCACCAAATACATGGTCCCAGATTTGGATATCAGATTCGTATTCAACTCCCAAATACCTCTATTTGAGCCCCATATTGCGATGGTCAGTAAATAATTGTTGTTTGTGGGGTGTTTTGGGAAAGGGGTAGATCCCCAGAAAATTCGTCCCGAAAGCGGGTATCAATTTCGTGCTCTACTCTCCAATACCTTTCGTTTGAACCCTATATTGACGAGGTCAGTAAATATGTCCCATTTAGGGGTATTTGGGAGGGGTGGTCCCCCAAAACTTAGCCCTAAAAATATATCAGCATCGTTTTCTGATCTCAAATACCTTTCATTTAAACACCTTATTGCAAAAGCCATCAAATATGGGTTGCCCAAAAAGTGATTGCGGATATTTTAATAGAAAGTAAATGCATTTTTAATACAATTTAGAATGAACTTTAATCAAATATACTTTTTTACACTTTTTTTCTAAAGCAAGCTAAAAGTAACAGCTGATAACTGACAGAAGAAAGAATGCAATTACAGAGTCACAAGCTGTGAAAAAATTTGTCAACGCCGACTATATGAAAAATCCGCAATTACTTTTTGGGCAACCCAATATGTCCGGTTTGGGGTATGGGCCCTAAAAACTATGAATATCGAGCTACACTGTCTTGAAGACCCAAATTGACCCAATCTGACAATTGGTCAGATTGATGTCAGATACAAGGTCTACTCCCAAAAACCTTTCATTTGAGCCCCATATTTCCATAGTCGGCGAACATGACCGGTTTGGGGAATATTTTGTCGGATGGGGTGCCTGTTCGGTGACTTGGCCCTGAAAATATATGTCAGATTCGTGTTCTACTCTAAAATACCTCTCATTACAGCCCCATATTGGAATGGTGAGGAAATACGTCCTATATGGGTGGTGTTATGGAGGTGGGGTGGCCCCATAGACCCCTTTTCACGAGTATTGATATCAAATTCGTTCTTTGCTCCCAAAGACCTTTCGTTGGAGACCCACATTGACATGGTCGGTAAATATGCCCGATTTAGGAGGGTTTTGGGGAGTGGGGTGGTCCCCCAAACACTAAGCCCTGAAAATAAATCAGCATCGGGATCTATTCCCAAATATCATTTATTTGAACCCCATATTGCCATTTCCCTCAAAATTGGTTATCAAATTCGTTTTCCAATCTCAAATAACATTTACTTAAACCACTTATTGAAAAAGCCAGCAAATATGTCCGGTTTGGGGTATGGGCCCTAAAAACTACAAAAATCGAGCTCCACTCTTTTTTAGAACCAAATTGTCATGGTGATCAAATACGTCCTATTTGGGGTTTGTAATGGGGGTGGTACGTACCCTAGGGAGTTGGTCCCGATTGTTGATATCAGACTCGTGGTCTTCTCCAAAATACCTTTTATTCGAGCCCCACACTCTCTTAGTCGCCAAACATGACCGGTTTGGGGGTGTTTTGGGGGATGGGACGCCCACCCAATGAGTTGGCACAGATTCGTGTTCTACTCTAAAATACCTCTTATTTGAGCCCCATATTGAAATGGTCACTAAATACTTCCTATTTGAGAGGTGTTATTGGGCGGGGTGGCCCCATAGACACTTCCCGAAAATTGATATCAGATTCGTGCTTTACTCACAAAGACCTTTCATTTGAGCGCCATATTGCTATGGTCACAAGTTTGTCCTCTTTGAGGGTGTTTTTGGGGATGGGCGGCCCCCGCAAACATTTGGTCCCACATTTGGATACCAGATTCGTATTCTTCACTCAAATACCTTTCATTTGAGCCCCATATTGCCATGGTCAGTAAGTAGGTCCTGTTTGCGGGGTGTTTTGGGGAGGGGTGGACCCTCAAAAATTTGGTCCCACATTTGGATATCAGATTCGTATTCTACTCCCCAATACCTGTCATTTGAGCCCCACATTTACATGGTCAGAAAATATGTCCGATTTAGGGGTGTTTTGGGGGTTGGGTGGTCACCCAAACACTTGGCCCGACAAATAGACATCAGGTACGATTTTAAACCCTCCACCATAGGATGGGGATATACTAATTTCGTCATTCTGTTTGTAACATCTCGAAATATGCCTCTCAGTATATATATTCTTGATCGTCATGTCATTTTAAGTCGATCTAGCCATCCGTCCGTCTGACCGTCCGTCCGCCCGTCCGTCAGTTCGTCCGTCCGACCGTCCGTCCGTCTGTCTGTCGAAAGCACGCTAACTTTCGAAGGAGTAGAGCTAGCCGCTTGAAATTTTGCACAAATACTTCATATAAGTGTAGGTCGGTTGGGATTGTAAATGGGCCAAATCGGTCCATGTTTTAATATAGCTGCCATATAAACCGATCTTGGATCTTGACTTCTTGAGCCTCTAGAGGGCGCATTTCTCGTCCGATTTGACTGCAATTTTGCACGTGGTGTTTTGGTATCACTTCCTACAACTATATTAAGTACGATTCAAATCAGTTCATAATCTGGTATAGCTGTCACATAAACGGATCTTGGGTCTTGACTTCTTGAGCCTCTAGAGGGAGCAATTCTCTTCCGATTTGACTGAAATTTTGCACATGGTATGTTTGGTATCATTTCCAACAACTGTGGTAGTGTGGCGCAAATCGGAATGTAGCATGTTACAGCTGCCATATAAACCGATCTGGGATCTTGACTTCTTGAGACTCTAGAGGGCGCAATTCTCATCCGATTTGGAAGACATTTTGTATTAAGGCTTCTCTCATGACCTTCAACGTTCGTGTCTAATATGGTCTGAAACGATCTATAGCTTCATACCGCTCCCATATAAACCGATTTTCCGATTTTGCTACTTGAGAGCACACAAAATATCGTTTAAATCGCTCCACCCATCTCCTAGATATGTCGTTTCTGAAAATTATACAATAGTAAGGGGGAGGGTTCGCCCCTCCTTTAAGTATCGATAAAGAAGTACCCTATTTTCACCACGGGATCATTATGCACCATTTGTGAAAATTTCAAGAAAATCGGTTGCGTCCTCTAGTGGCTCAAGAAGTCAGGATTCAAGATCGGTTTATATGGCAGCTATATAAGGTTATGGACCGATTGAAAATATACTTGGCGCAGTTGTTGGAAGTCATGACGAAACACGTCGTACAAAATTTCAGCCTAATCGGATAGGAATTGCGCCTTCTAGAGGCTCAAGAAATCAAGACCCCAGATCGGTATATATGACAGCTATATCAGGTTATGGAACGATCTCAACCATACTTAGCACAGTTGTTGAAAATCATAAAGAAACATCTCACGCAAAATTTCTGACTAATCCGATAGGAATTGCGCTCTCTAGCGGCTCAAGAAGTCAAGACCCCAGATCGGTATATATGACGGCTATATCAGGTTATGAACCGATCTCAACCATACTTAGCGTAGTTGTTGGAAGTGATACTTAAACACTACGTGCAAAATTTCATTCCAATCGGATAAGAATTACGCCCTCTAGGGCCTCAAGAAGTCAAGACCCCAGATCGGTTTACATGGCAGCTATATCAAAACATGGACCGATATGGCCCATTTACAATCCCAACCGACCTACACCCTTTATTCACCTGCTTACCTCACAAAAAACGATTGTTTTTCTCTCTCTGCATCAAGTGTTGGTGCTACACTAAGGACACATTTCCAAATGAGTTTTTTTTTTGTTTCTGTCTTTGGGGTTTGGTTTCCGTTTGGTTTGCTTTCAGGTTTTCTCTCATTTTTGTTGTTGTTGTTTCGCTTTATTTCGTTGTGGCTTAGCATTTGTGCAGCGGTCTAAAACCGCACACAATCCTTTGATGATGTTGCTTCATTCGTGCTGTTTGGTGTGATTTTTTTCTGATTTTGTTTGCGATTTTCCGTTTTTTTTTTTTTGTTTTTTTCTGTGGGGTTATGTGGGAAAATTGGTTAGTTTGTTTCATTGTAATTCATTGCATTGCTGGGTAAATATCACGTACTTGCTTGAATTTTATTTGCGAAGGTAGTAAGAAAAATATTTTAAACAGTTATTTCAATGTTTTCAAAGTGTTTACATCATTGTGTGTTATTGTTGTTGTTGTTATTTATACGGACAAAAGACACGATATTAACATGCGCAACAAAAATCAAGCAAACAATAAATGTTGATTTGCACCCAAATCACACTTTAAATTGAACAAAGGACTGAAAATTGAAATTACCTATGCTAAAAGGGGCACACAGACATAACACACATGTAAATGTATTTTGCACATTCATGTCTTGCAAATTGCTCTTAGAGCACATTATCTGTATAACTAACACAAGCAAGCAATGCTTGTGGCAATATGGTGTTGCTTGATGCCATCTGTGGAATAATTTGTATGACACTTGATAATGCATTTGTAAGCAATTGTGAAAGGCATTGATTTTCAATTTTTTTTTTGGGAAAAGGAAGATGCTGGGGAATAAGGATAATATATAGGGTAATTTCGGAAACAGTTGTGGGAAAACAGTTGAATTTGGCATATTTTTGTGCTCGACACTGGATTGATTGCCTTCGAAAAATGGTAATGACCTTCAAAATATTCCGAACATAGGTCATTCCCATTTTTCGAAGGCAATCAATCCAGTGGTGAGCACAAAAATATGCCAAACTCAACTGTTTGTAATGCATCGACATTTTGATCTGAAACCTAACAAAGTATTTTTGATCGTATTGACATTCTGAGTCGATTGAGCCTAATCCGTCCGTCCGTCTTTCCGTCCGTCTTTCCGTCCGTCTGCCCGTCTATCTGTCTTAAGAAAGCACTCGAATTTTCGAAGGGTATATAAGATTCGGCCCGGCCGAACTTCGCACGCTTTGATATGTTAATAATGCGGTAGTTTCTACTTGTCAAATGTCAAGAATAACAAGTAAGAGCGTACTAAGTACGGCCGGGACGAATCTTATATTCCCTCCACCATTGACCGCATTTGTCGAGTTGGGCGGTATCTCTTTTTAGACAAACATAGAATATTGAATAAGAACTGTTATGCTATTGGAGCTTTATCAAGTTATAGTTCGATTCGGACCATAAATGAATGCTGAACATTGTAGAAGTCATTGTGTAATATTTCAGTTCATTCGGACAAGAATTGCGCCTTGTAGGGGCTCAAGAAGCAAAATCGGCAGATAGGTTTATATGGGAGCTGTATCAAGCTATTGATCGATTCAGACCATAAGAAAATCGGATGAGAATTGCGCCCTCTAGAGGTACAAGAACTCAAGACCCCAGATCGGTTTATATGGCAGCTATATCAGGTTCTATATCGATTAACGCCATACTTAGCACAGTTATTGGATATCATAACAAAACACCTCATGCAAAATTTCAGCCAAATCGGATGAGAATTGCACCCTCTAGAGGTACAAGAAGTCAAGATCCCAGATCGGTTTATATGGCAGCTATATCAAAACATGAACCGATATAAACCATACTTAGCGTAGTTGTTGGAAGTGATACCAAAACACTACGTTCAAAATTTCAATAAAATCGGATAAGAATTGAACCGTATAGAGGCTCAAGAAGTCAAGACCCCAGATCGGTTTATATGGCAGCTATATCAAAACATGGTGTAAACCATACTTTGCGTAATTATTGGAAGTGGTATCAAAATACTACGTTCAAAATTTCATTCCAATAGGATAAGAATTGCGCACTCTAGAGGCTCAAAAAGTCAAGACCCAAGATCGGTTTATATGGCAGCTATATCAGGTTATGTACCGATTTGAATCATACTTGGCACAGTTGTTGGATATCATAACAAAACACGTCGTGCAAAATTTCATTCCAATCGCATAAGAATTGCGCACTCTAGAGGCTCAAGAAGTCAAGACCCCAGATCGGTTTATATGGCAGCTATACCAGATTATAAACCGATTTGAACCATATTTGGCACAGTTATTGGATATCATAACAAAACACTATGTGCAAAATTTCAGTCAAATCGGATAAGAATTGAGCCCTCTAGAGGCTCAAGAAGTCAAGACCCAAGATCGGTTTATATGGCAGCTATACCAGATTATGAACCGATTTAAACCATACTTGGCACAGTTATTGGATATCATAACAAAACACGTCGTGCAAAATTTCATTCCAATTGGATGATAATTGCGCCCTCTAGAGGCTCAAGAAGTCAAGACCCAAGATCGGTTTATATGACAGCTATATCAAAACATGGACCGATATGGCCCATACAATACCAACCGACCTACACTATAAAAAAGTATTTGTGCAAAATTTGAAGCGGCTAGCTTTACTTCTTCGGAACTTAGCGTGCTTTCGACAGACAAACGGACGGACAGACGGACGGACATGGCTAGATCGACATAAAATGTCGCGACGATCGAGAATATATATACTTTATGGGGTCTCAGACGAATATTTCGAGTAGTTACAAACAGAAGGACGAAATTAGTGTACCCCCCATCCTATGGTGAAGGGTATAAAAAGGGAAAGCTACCGAAATACCGGATGATTCGAACAAACACCTCTTGTATGAAAACTTTTTAAATGTGCTTTTTATGGGCGTATGACCCTATATCGTCGTTTTGGTTTATAAGACAACTTAATTTTTATATAGTCTGTGGTCCTGCATAAGTCAAAAATGTCGGAAGAGTTAATACAACGCACTGCACCAAATTTTTAGCAAAATCGGGAAGAAATGAGCTTTTTATGGGCTCAAGACCCCAAATCATGCTGATGCTCAGCGAATGGAAATTCCCCAACGATGCTAGGGAGGAGTAGTCCCTCAAGCGTCTTGACTTCTGGTGAGAGAAGGAGGGTCGATCTGTACAATTCGCCCTTACTCGTTCCAGTCTTCAGTAGTGAGATCACTCTGCCCATCTTGCAGTCATCGGGTACTATAAGAGTGTTCAAAAACAGGTTGAGGAGAGTTGTAAGGTACTCGACTCCAGGTTGATCCAGATTCTTAAGCATCTGTGTAGGCATAGGAGCCCAATGCCTTGGATGACTTGGCGCCACGGATGTCATTTGTAACTTCATCCACGATAAATTGAGATGGCTGTTCTGCAACTCGGAAATCACGAATAGAATGAATGGCTTTCCTCTTAGCCCTGTCACTCTCGGGATGCACAATAAATTGACGGTTGAACAACCTGGCGCTTTTCTTCGGATCAGTCACAGTTACGTCGCCGAATGTGAATGTGGTCCTGTCCTCCCGTCCAACGGAGAGATGAAAGTGACTCAAGAGTAGACCACAGCTGGCCTAAACCTGTACCTAAGTAAGGTTAGGTTAGATTTAAGTGGCAATCTACCATCAGACTCACTTAGATGGTTTCGTCCATTGTGATACCACAGGAACAGAAGAAGGAAGATGCCTTCTAGTTGCTACCGTTGAATCATCCAGATCGCTTTAAAAAGCCCAATAACTTGCGAATGTTCACATCCGCTAAGTCAGACAGGTTCTCAATGAAATGAGAACCTAAAGTGGAACTCCTTCTAATTGCTAGTGAGGGACATCGTTGAACCATTCAGATCGCTTCAAAAAGCCCAATAACTTGCGAATGTTCACATCCGCTAAATCAGACAGGTTCTCAATAAAATGAGAACCTAAAGTGGAACTCCTTCTAATTGCTAGTGAGGGACACACAAAGTCTCTTCTTCCTCGATGTCCCTCCAGCTTCTGTAAAAGTCGTTGCTGGCAACCTTCAGTCTGTCAGCATGTTTTCCGATTAGACCTGCCATGACGGATACAATGACTGACACGTCTGTTCTAGCCAATGACTGCAAAGCAGTTGACCTCTTCAAGTCTAGATGAGGCCACATAGTTTTGGAATGCTCACAGCCCCCTCTTTTATGACCATCTATCATTCGTTGACCTTCGGGACTGGTCCAGGAAACCTAGTTTACATGTCGCTAGAGACATTCCAGTGTCCCTGGAGTGTGTAAGATAGTTCCAAGTCTCGCAAGCTCGTCTGCTTTAGAATTCCCTGGGATATCTCTGTGGCCCGGCATCCAGAACATGTGAATTTTTGTACCTAAATTACATTGCTCCAAATGTTCCAGCAACAAATTCGGCTTATGTTCGTGGACTACCCCGCTAATTTTCAGGTTCAGTTCGATGTTTCTGGTTTCGATTAGACAGTGACCTGTCATGACGGACACAATGACTGAGACGTCTGTTGTAGCCACTGACACCAAAGTAGTAGACCTCTTCAAGTCTAGATGAGGCCACATAGTTTTGGAATGCTCACAGCCCCCTCTTTGTGACCATCTATCATTTGTTGCCCTTCGGGCCTGGTCCTGAAAACTTAGCTTACATGTCGCTATAGGCATACCCACAGATTCCAGTGTCCCTGCTAATTTTCAGGTTCAGTTCGATGTTTCTGGGGTTAGTGGGGTTCCGTGCAACGAATACCATCACGCTCATCTGCGGGTACCACTGCCTGCGCCGGAATATAGAGCCGCACTTGTGGTATTCGACCGGCTGATATAAAGCAAGTGGCTGCTGCGTTAATGATGTCTCAGAATTTCCTCTTGGGACATTCGACCGGCTGGTGTAAAGCAAGCGGTTGCTGCGTTATTGAGGTCTCGCAATTTCCTCTCGTCAATTAGCACATTTAGGGGGAGTGTCAGTTCACTGGAGCGGCGATTGGTGTACTCTCTGAGGCCGGCCCAATTGTCCTTCTTTTGATTGATAAACGTCCGGCGCTCAGAGGTTATTAAGTCGGGTGGTCGGTCGATGGTGAGAATTTTGGGGAGGTGGTCTGATCCCAAAGAAATGACAGCTTGCCAGGTAACGTCACTAAGGAGATCAGGCGATGCAATGGAAATGTCTGGTGAGCTGCTTCATCTCCTCGTAATCGTAGTGGAGCTTTCAAACTGCTCTGCCAAAGCTATACCCCATTACCTAGGGAAGAATGATAAATTTTGGGGAGATCTTTAAACCCTTTTGTGGTTTTCTTCCCCAGGCCTTATACCAATCTGACTCGGAATTTTCCACTCTCCATATTGGCTTTTGAACAGCGCATCAGGTAGCAATTGGTCAAATGGAATATGTAAACGAGCTTTCATGCGTTCATAATAGAGTTGGGAAAAGTTCTGGGGCTTCACAATCGGTCCTGCCATTGAAATTTTAACGCTGCACATATTCTGCAATACAAAGGAGGATTCCTACCATTGCAATTTTAATCGGAGAGTATTCATTTCATTGATATAAGAGAGAGATCTCTTTTTCTCCTTAACAATTTTTTGCCCTTAACGGAAGTCTATAGCAATTGTATCACATTTATTAAACGCGCCTTATGGATATTTTCAACTACATGCAACTACAAATATGGGTTGCCCAAAAAGTAATTGCGGATTTTTCATATAGTCGGCGTTGACAAATTTTTTCACAGCTTGTGACTCTGTAATTGCATTCTTTCTTTTGTCAGTTATCAGCTGTTACTTTTAGCTTGCTTTAGAAAAAAAGTGTAAAAAAGTATATTTGATTAAAGTTCATTCTAAATTTTATTAAAAATGAATATACTTTCTTTTAAAAAATCCGCAATTACTTTTTGGGCAACCCAATAAATTGCCATTTTAATATTCTCACACCCTGGCAAGTAACTTTGCATCCCAGCCATATCATTAATTGCCTAATACCCGTAACTTAAGTAAACTTGCAAGGATAAACAAAGGATATCATATGCTGTACGGGGGCATCATTTAGCGAAATAAGTTTTCTGTTTGATTAAACCCCAGATGAATACTTTAAAGTGTTGTTTGAGCTGGGACATGTGGGATAACAACTATGTTACTTACAATGGGAGGCATTGCAACCTATCCTCCCCAGTGTGCTGTTGTATAAACAAAAACAAGTCAAAGCGTTTGACTCTAAAGAGCTGCCAGTTATGCAAACCCCTGCCACACCATCATCACCAAACACCACCCAACGTATGAGTAATGGATAATTAATAATTCATTTCAAGTGCTCGCTCATGTGCTACGTGTAAAGGATACTATAAAGGATGTTTGTCTCTATGTCTGTCCGCTTGGCTGGCATGGCTGACTGGCTGCCTGCCGTTAAGCGTTAATACTTAAGTGCTTCACGGTGTATGTGATCTCTGTGAAAAACTCACACCATGGATTATTCTTGCTCGCTGAGAGCGCGTCTGCGAACGTGTGTGTGTGTGTGCGTTTATGGCTCGCTAACACAGCGCACCGTAAAAAGCATCGAACTTCTGACAACTAACAAAAGTTATTGCAACAATAAAAACTTTAAGAGCGCACCCATACATATGCATTAAACACTCGCTTGCTTGCCCGTTTTTTTTTTTGCTCTCTCTCACACACACACACGTTTACACTCATGGTCATTGGGTCTCCGTATCTGGTACAGCAGAGCCTCTACATTTGCACAATGGTCTTGTCACTTTTAAGCCTAAAGATAAACTTAAGCACAGCCGCTAATGAATTTTTTATGAATGGCCACAGAATTTTAATATGTGACAAATTAATTGAATTATAACAAAAGTTGTTGTTGTTTTTTTTTGTTGTTGTTGTTAAGTTTTATTGACATTGTATTATACGAAATGAGCACAAGGGAATTAAAATGTAAAAAATATTGAAGTACATAATTAAATATATGAAATATGCCATTTATTGAGGGGTCTGCAAGGCTGCATTTTAATGTCAGTCTCATGCTGTCTTTGATCGCAATCAGACGTCTGTTTCTATCGCTGTGCGTTGGATTCCCTTCCACATAATTGATCGTGACGAACCAAAAACAACCCATTCATATAACAGTATCAACAATACAACAAATTGTTAGTAAATCCAGACTAAAGTTACAATAACAAAAACAAGTGTCTTCAATGCAATCGTTGAAAAGGAAGCATATGATGGGCAGAGCCCCAAAAGAAAAACATAAAAGAAATGAAAACATGTTTAACATTTTACAAACATTCGATGATGATGACACGTATAGTGAGTCAGAAGAGGGAGAAGTGCGGGAATATAAAATTGTTGTTCCTCCAATCGTAGTTGATCCAGTGCATACTTTTCAAACAGTGTACCAACTAATCGGAACATCGCATGAATTTAAAAGAATGTCCGTAGGCACGAAAATTGTATCACCTTCACTAGCTCTTTATGAACTTGCTAAGAATAAACTAGTGGAAAAGAAATTCACATTTTTTACTCATGAATATAAGGACACCAAATTATTCAAGCTAGTTCTTTATGGTCTACCCCGCATTCCAGTAGATGAAATAAAAGAGGAGCTCAAAAATTCATACAATGTTAATGTTGTAAACATAAAAGAAATTACAACTTCTCGTTCATCAGCTGATGATGCTTTATATGCTTTAGATTTTGACCGCTCTCAAAACACAAAATCGCAAGTCTTAAAAATTAGACGTTTGTGCAGTATCGTTGTGCACTGGAGAAAGCCCCATAAGGGAAATAAGGGACCAACACAATGCAATAAATGCGCTATGTATGGCCACGGCGCAAGAAATTGCTACCGTAAGAGTATATGTATAGCATGCGGAGGAGAGCATGACCTTGCAAACTGCCAAGTAAATAAAACAACTCAAGGTAGTCCCGCTGTTTACAAATGCTTCAATTGCATAAAAAGAAACTTAAAAAACAACGGCCATCGAGCCGATGACCCAAGATGCCCGTGCCGTAAAGAGTATATGCTGATTCGTGAAAAAATGCTTAACAAATCTAGAGCATTTAGTCGTCAACCAAATCCGATGCCCCAAGAAAATGACTCAAGCTTTATCCAACATGAACCTTTAAATAATAATCCCAGCACAAGCTACGCCAATGTAACTCAACCTCCACACGCTCAACATAATGAACTTTTCAGTATAGATGAACTGTTCCAGATTTTCACAAAATCGGTTTCAGATCTACGCAATTGTAGAACCAAAATCGAGCAGCTCAACGTTATAATGTCAATGCTGAAGTATGCTATATAAAAATACTTCAGAACGCCTCAAAATAATGCATTGGAATTGTCAAGGCATTACAACATAATCGCAATCACAAGAACTACATCAGTTTATCACAGACTACTCGATTGACATCGTTCTTTTAAATGAAACTTTTCTGAAAACTATACATAAATTTGTAATCCCTGGATATGTTATACACCGAGCTGATAGGACTACCCACGGAGGCGGCGTAGCCATAGCAGTTAGAAATACAATCAAACACAAGGTTGAAAATTCGTTTCCAACGAAAATCATAGAAAACAAATGTATCTCAGTAGATTTCTGTAAAGCAAAAGTTAAATTTGTTGCAGCATATTGCCCGCGTTACACTTCTGACTTCCAAAGTGATCTCGAAATTATGACGTCTGCAAATGTTGAATTCTTTATTGCTGGGGATTTTAATGCCCACCACACCAGCTGGAATTGCGCTGATAGCGATGTGGCCGGAAAAGTGTTATTTGACCATCAAAATAAATCAAACTACTATATATATTTCCCACCTAGTCATACAAGATTTCCCCAAAAACAAACCATCAGACGACCGTCAACAATTGATCTTCTACTATCAAATTCCTCTTTAGTTTTTACCGACCTGGAAACGCATCCGCACAAATTAAATTCCGATCATGTACCTGTAACATTTACGGTTAACGAGAAATTCAACGAAGCCATAAAATTATACCCAGATTTTAGAATGGCCAATTGGCAACGTTTCAAGTCATTGTTGGATTTAGAACTTTGCAATTCTGATGTTTTTAATTGTGAATTATCACTTCGTGACGTTGACAAGACGATTGAGGGTTTTGTGGATTTGCTGGGTGAGGCCTGCAGTAAGTCAGTGCCTCATGGTCCCAGAGCCACAGACAGTGCTAGGATGACAGCTGAATGTAAGCTTATGATTTCGACCAGGAACAAATTCAGAAGAATGGCTCAGAGGAGTACGGATCAGAGTTTAAGAACTACGTACCAGGCTGTGGTCCGGGAAATTAATAAGATGATTGCAATTGGCATGAATAGAAGTAGAAACATTCAATGGGGTAACTTTTTATCTACCTTGAGGATTGGCAGTAGGAACTTTTGGAAGGTTACAAGGCGTATTAAGGGCCAAAATAGGGGAATAGGAGATTTGGTTTATAACGACAAGATGATTTGTTGTAATCATGAGAAAGCTGAAATTCTCGCTGAGCATTTCGTAAATGCTCATCGGACAACGGTGGGTATGATGAGTACAATGGAAGGAAAAGTGGAATTGACGACAAAGGCGATACAGGAGGACTCGACCCCGAACGACGATATGACATCCTTTACGAATCAGGAAGAGGTAGCATTTCTGATAGGTCGTCTGAGGAATGGTAAGTCACCGGGAATTGATCAGGTTAGTAATTTATTATTGAAACAATTGCCAGATTCGGCTGTAAGGTTCTTAGTAAAAGTTTTTAACTTTTGTATTAAATTTTCGGTTTTTCCAAGACCCTTCAAAATAGCAAAGGTCATTTCGATTCATAAAAAGGGCAAAGACCCCAAATCACCTACCAGCTACCGCCCCATCAGCCTTTTGAGCTCGATAGGCAAAGTTTTTGAGAGAATTATATTTCACAGACTTCAGAGTTTTGTGGAAGAAAATGACCTAATCCATGACTGCCAGTATGGTTTCAGAGCACAACATTCCACAACTCATCAGGTTAAAAGAGTTGTGAAAATGATACGTCAGAACAAGCAAAGACGACATTCGACAGGAATTCTTTTTATCGACATCGAAAAAGCCTTTGATTCAATTTGGCACAAAGGTTTACTATATAAGCTTAATAAAATGAAATTTCCATTATATTTGATTAAATTGGTAAATGATTTCCTTACCGAAAGAGGCTTCACTGTAGATGTTGAAGGTCAACAATCGTCGATAAAAACCATTCCTGCTGGAGTTCCCCAGGGTTCTGTTCTGTCTCCCCTTTTATACTCGCTTTATACCTCAGACATTAGGCCTTCCAGAGAAAGCGACATCGCCTTCTACGCTGACGACAGTGCGTTTATTTGTCAAGGGAAAGTATCGAATGCGATAGTAGGTAGAATGCAAAGGGCACTAAATTCGGCATCTAAATATTTTTCAAAATGGAAGATAAAAATAAATGAGCAGAAGTCACAGGCGATACTATTCCCTTTTAATAAATCTCCCAAGAGACAACCTACGCGTAAGCTGATGGCAAATGGAAGGGAAATACCTTTTTCAAAGACGATAAAATATCTTGGAATTACCCTTGATGAGAAATTGACTTTTAGGCAGCATATAGACAGTGTATGTGTTAGTGCTGTGAGATGTGGGCGTGCACTGTTTCCATTACTGAATAGGAAGTCCAAGTTAGACATTAGGAACAAATTGATGCTTTACAGGATGTGTATAAGACCTATACTTACTTATGGGTGCCAGATATGGAATGACTGTGCGATGACTCACAGGAGGAAGATCCAAATTATTCAGAATAAGAACCTCAAGATTATTTACAATCTTCCTCGACGATATCCCACAGCAGAATTGCATCGTAAGTCCAAACAAAAACTGATTGAAACCTTTATAAATGATATGACACTGACATTTAATGACAAATGTAGAAGGTCAACCTACAGTCATCTGAGAAGTTTGGTTTAGCGGGTTCTATTTTTCTACTATACAAGTAGTATAGTTAAAATTAGTAACCGTTTGTAAAACTTCTTTAAACTTAAATATTGTGATATTAAATTTAGGTTTTTTACTATCTTTTTCCTAATATATTATGTACTTTTAAGTTGCTTTCATAAATAACATACATGCTCATTTGCTGAAATATCTTATAGATAGAAACTCAAAAAAATGTATTTTTGTATATATAAGAAAAAAAAAAAAATGAAATATTGATAGAAATAATAAACAAACAAACAAAACAAACAAAAACATTTTAATGTCATTAAGACTCACTGGTATTGTAGTCAAGTAAACCACAGAGAGTTTCTGAATAAAATATATAACAAACATCCAAAACGAGAGTAATAACATATTTAACGATGGAAAGTTGTTTATGTTTGTGTAAATCTTATATATTGGGTTGCCCAAAAAGTAATTGCGGATTCTTTAAAAGAAAGTAAATGCATTTTTAATAAAACTTAGAATGGACTTTAATCAAATATACTTTTTTTTACACTTTTTTTCTAAAGCAAGCTAAAAGCAACATCTGATAACTGACAAAAGAAAGAATGCAATTACAGAGTCACAAGCTGTGAAAAAATTTGTCAACGCCGACTATATGAAAAATCCGCAATTACTTCATGGGCAACCCAATATAAAATCAATTTGTGTTTGTTTGTTTGTGTGTTCCTTATGGACTCAGAAACGGCTAAACTGATTTTCTTTAAATTTTCACAGATGGTGCGTAATGATCCCGTGGTGAAAATAGCGTACTATGGTGAAAATACTGGTGAAAATAGCGTACATACTATATAGGCGGGGGCGGACCCTCCCCCTTACCACAATTTTGAGAAACGCCCGATTTCGGAGATGGGTGGTGCGATTTAAGCGAAATTTTGTGTGCTCTCATATACCCTACCCCAAAAATAACAATTTTGTATCAAAATGTTTGATGGGATACCTAGGGGGGCCGCCCCATCCTAAAACCTACCAAACATATATTAAGACCAATCACGACAATACGGGACTCAAAAGAAAGGTATTTAGGATAAGAAAACCTATCTGATATCCAATTGTCGGACCAAGCGCTAGGGGGACCACCCCAAGCCCCAAAACACCCCTAAATCGGACATATTTACCGACCATGGCAATATGGTACTCAAATGAAAGGTATACGAATACGAATCTGATATCCAAATTTGGGACAAAGTTTCTGGGGATCCACCCCTTGCCCAAAACACCCCCAAAACAGGACTTATTTACTGACCATGGCAATTTTGGGCTTAAATGAAAGGTATTTGAGTGTAGAACACGAATCTGATATCCAGATGTGAGACCAAGTGTTTGAGGGGCCGCCCATCCCCAAGAATATCCCCCAAAGAAGACAAGTTTACGACCAACGCAATATGAGGCTCAAATGAAAGGTCTTTGGAAGTAAAGCATGAATCAATGTTCGGGAAAAGTGTCTATGGGGCCACCCCACCCTCATAACACCACCCAAATAGGAAGTATTTGCTTACCATTCCAATATGAGGCTCAAAGAAGAGGTATTTTGAGTAGAACACGAATCTGATATATATTTTCAAAGCCAAGACACTTAGTGGACGCCCATCCCCCAAAACAACTCCCAAACCGGTCATGTTTGCCGACTATGGAAAAATGGAACTCAAATGAAGGGTATTTTGGAGTAGACCATGAATCTGACGTCAACATTCGGGATCAACTGTCTTGGGGACGTCCCACCACCATAACAACCCCCAAGTAGGACGTATTTGCTCACCAAGACAATTTGGGACTTCATGACTGTGTACCTCGATATTTATAGTTTTTAGGGTCCATTCCCCAAACCGGACATATTTCCTGGTTTTTTCAATAAGTGGTTAAAGTGAATGTTATTTGAGACCAGAAAACGAATTTGGTGTCCAATTTTGAGGGCAATGGCAGTATGGGGTTCAAATATATGAGAATAGAGCACATTGCAGATATATTTGCAGGGCTTAGTGATTGGGGGACCACCCCACTCTTCGAAACACCCCTAAATCGCGCATATTTATCGACCATGTCAATGTGGGGCTTAAATGAAAGGTAAGGGGGGGGGGGGGGGGGGTGGCAGAGCAAGAATTGATACCCACTTTCGGGACCACTTTTTTGGGGTCTACCCCTTTCCCAAAATACCCCACAAACAGCAATTTTTTACTGACCATCGCAATATGGGGCTCAAACAAAGGTATTTGGGATTAGAATACGAATTTGATATCCAAATGTAGGATCATGTATTTAGGGCATCATCCCTTCCTCAGAAATATAGGGGGTCACCCCACCCCCACAAAAACGGCCAAAATGGGCACATTAGATAATCACGGATATATGGGACTCGGTTTGTTTGTTCCATATAGGGTGAAAAACGGCAGAACTAATTTTCGCACATTGTGCAGGTTGGCCTGGAAGCAAACATAGGCTATATTATTATTCGGTATTGAAAGGGGGACGGACTTTCCCCCTTTTGCCAAAAACACAACCCAAAATTAAAAGTGAACCGATCGGGACAATACAGGTATCAAATGAAACGTATCGGAGAGTAGAATACGAATATGGTATTAAAACTCGAGTCTAAGTACCCATCGAGCTGCCCTAACCCCAAAACTCCCCCCAAACAGACATATTGGACGTTCATTTCAATATGGGGCTCAAATGAAAGGTATTCGGGAGTAGATTTCGAATCTGGCATATAAAATCAAATCGAAGTATAGGGGGTCACCCTCCCCCACCCCTCAAAAACGCGATTAGATCCATTATGACTATATAATACTAGGCTAAACCGATTTTCTTCAAATTCTGTATTTCTTCAATTTGGCCCAGATCGGTTCAGATTTGGATATAGCTGTCATATAAACCGATCTCTCGAATTAGGGCTTTGGGCGCATAAAAGGCACAAAATTTGGGACAGTGAGTTGTGTTAGGCCCTTCGACATCATTCAACAATTTGGCCCAGATCGGTTCAGATTTGGATATAGCTGCCATATAGACCGATCTCTCGATTTAAGGATTTGGGCATATAAAAGCAGCATTTATTATCCGATTTCGGCGAAATTTGGGACAGTAAGTAAAGCTAAGCCTCTCGAGATGCTACTGCAATATGGCACAGATCGGTTTAGATTTGGATATAACTGCCATAGGGACTGATCCGCCGATTTAAGGTCTTGGGTCCATAAAAGACGCATTTATTGTCCTATTTGGCGAAAATTTGGGAGATTGAGTTGTGTTAGGGTACTCGACGTCCTTATTCAATTTGGCATAGATCGGTCCAGATTTGGATAAAGCTGCCATATAGACCGATCTCTCGATTTATGGTTTTGGGCCCATAAAAGGCGCATTTATTGTCCCATGTCACCTAAATTTGGAATAGTAAGATGTGTAAGGCACTTTGACCGATTTATCGATTTACGGTTTTAGGCCCCTAAAAGGCGCAGTTATTGTCCGATGTCGCCGAAATTTGGGAAAGTGAGTTGTGCTCCTCGACATCTTTCTGCAATTTGGCCCAGATCGATCTCTCGATTTAAGGTCTTTGGCCCTAAAAGGCGCATTTATTGTCCAATTTCGCTGAAAAGTTGTACAGCGAGTTTTGTTGGACCCTTCGACATCCTTCTTTAATTTGACATAGATCGATTCAGATTTGGATATAGCTGCCTTATAGACCAATCTCTCGATTTAAGGTCTTTGGCCCATAAAAGGCGTATTTATTGTCCCATGTCGCCTACATTTGGGATAGTAAGATGTGTTAGCATCTCCGGCCTCTTTCTGCAATTTGGCCCCGATCGGTTTAGATTTGGATGTAGCTGCCATATACACCGATCTCTCGTTTTAAGGTCTTTGTCCCTTAAAAGGCTCATTTATTATACCCTACACCACTACTATGGTACAGGGTATTATAACTTAGTGAATTTGTTTGTAACATCCAGAAGGAAGAGAGTTAGGCTCATTGAAAAATATACCGATCGACTCGGAATCACTTTCTGATTCGATTTAGATATGTCCCTCTGCCTGTCCGTCTGCCCATGTTAATTTGTGTACAAACTACAGGTCGCAGTGTTAAACCGATCGTATTAAAATTTGGTATAGGCATGTTTTTCGGCCTTGAGACGAAGCCTATTGAAATTGCAAAATATCGGTTCAGATTAAAATATACCTCCCATATATATTTTCATCCGATTTGCAGTAATAATGCAATAAAATGGTCATTTGTTAACCAAATCTCTCGAAATTTGGCAGAAAGGATTTGCTTTTGACTCTCGAAATTTCCGGTGAAACTCCCAGAAATCGGTACAGATTTAGATATAGCTACCACTTATATATATCGCCCGATTTTCACTTCTATGGTCACTGCAAGCGCATTTATTGACCAATCTTTCCGAAACTTTGTACAACGCTTTGCTCGACGACTTTAACAATATCTAAAAAGTTTGTTCGGAATCGGTTCAGATTAAGACATAGCTCCCATATATATGTTCACCCGATTTGCAGTAATAATCCAATAAAATGGCCTAAATTTCAACAAATAAATATTAAAACTCGTATAACTCCAAAACCAGTGGAGATATTGTATACCTTGAGTACTATTCAGCAAAAAAAGAATCTTAAAAATCGTACCACAAATGACAATTTGGCAGAAGGAAAAATTTTTCAAAATACCAAGGTGACCATATTTAAGGGCCTGCTACAAGGCACCCGGACAACATACGGCCTTGAAATTTTGCACACAATCTCGCTAACACCTAAGCTCTGACCATTTAAAATCTTAAAGAGATATGGAAATTAGCCAATTGGTTTTTTGTCTAAATATAGTTACCATGTGTTATATAATTAATGCACAACAATTTC
The DNA here is from genome assembly GCF_963082655.1 of Stomoxys calcitrans. Lineage (NCBI taxonomy): Eukaryota > Metazoa > Arthropoda > Insecta > Diptera > Muscidae > Stomoxys > Stomoxys calcitrans. The sequence goes on along the minus strand of NC_081553.1, from coordinate 65,335,180 downwards.
CAATAACTGTGCCAGGTATGCTCCGAATCGGTCGATAAACAGAAATAGCTGTCCCATTAAGCGGTTTCCGAGTTGACTTGCTAATTACCTAAAAAGAAAAACAAATATTCGATTATAAAAATAACGTCAATAATATTAACTTGTGTTATGGGTTTTGTCCAAAATTTAAAATGAATTTGGAATAGCAATTTTGGGCAAAATCTTTTCCTTAAAAATTTTAAAACAATTTTTTCCAGAAATCCTAAAACTTTACTTTCGAGTTTAGGTTAGGTTAGATTTAAATGGCAGTCTGCCATCAGACTCACTTAGACGTTATCGCCCATTGTTATACCACAGAAACAGAAGAAGGAAGATGCCTTCTAGTTGCTACCGTTGAATCATCCAGATCGCTTTAAAAAGCCCAATAACATGCGAATGTTCATATCCGCTAAATCAGACATGTTCTCAAAGAAATGAGTACCTAAAGTGGAACTCCCTCTGACTGCTTGTGCGGGACACACACACACAGAAGGGTTTCTATAGTCTCTTCTTCTTCGATGTCCTCATGCAAATTGCAAATTTTGCCCATGAACATTCCACTAAAGAACAGGGGCAAACTTCTCACATATCAATGAGTGCAGTCCGATTAAAGTTTTAGCTCAATGATAAGAGGCCTCCTTTTTATGGCCGAGTCCGAATGGCGTGCCGCAGTGCGACATCTCTTTGGAAAGCAGTTTTACATGGCATAGTACCTCACTAATATTGTCAGCATTAGGAGGGGATTATGTTCTCTTAGCTTCTGCAAAAAGCTGGCAACCTTCAGTCTGTCGGCATATTTTCCGATTAGACGGTAACCTGTCATCGCGGACACAATGAGTGAGACGTCTGTTCTAGTCATTAACAGCACAGATGACTTTAAGAGGTGCGAAGAGGTTTATTCAAGTCTAGACTAGGCCACATAGTTTTGGAATGCTCACAACCCGCTCTTTGTGACCATCTATCATTCGTTGTCATTTGGGTCTGGTCCTGAAAATTTGGCTTACATGGCTTACTAGAGGCATACTTATAGATCACAGTATCCCTGGAATGTGTAGGGTAGTTTCTAGTCTAGCAAACTCGTCCGCTTTACAATTCCCTGGGATATATCTGTGTTCCGGCACCCAGAACAGGTGTATTTTGAACTGTTCAGCCATCTCGTTGAGAGATCTGCGACAGGCGAGGGCGGTTTTGTGTTTAGAAAGACGTTCTCCAGGGATTTATTGGCTGCCTGGCTGTCTGAGAAGATATTTATGCCATTCGTCGTAATGACATTATATCTTAGCCAATTCACCACTTCCTTAATTGCAAGGATCTCCGCTTGATACACACTGCAGTGGTCGCGTAACCTTTTCGATATGGCCAATTCTAGATCTTTAGAGTACACCCCAAAACCCACTTGGTCGTCTAGTTTGAAACCATCCGTATAGAAGTCTATCTAACTTCTGTTACAAGGGATATTGTAGTTCCAATCAGTTCTATCAGGAATAGTGGTACAGTATTTTCTATCAAAATGCGGCTCAGGTAGAGGTCAATCCACACTGTTCCAGGCAGTTGGATATTGTATCAAGGATATTGGATATTGTATCAAGGATAACACAGTGTCCCTAGCCGCCACATGACCAATGAGAAAGCTCCTTTTGCCTCACGTTAGTAGTGGCTGCAATTTGGCATTAAATCAGATGGCGTCGTTCTCAGTGCGGCTGTGATGCACAAAAAAGCCATCCTTTGAATCCGGCTAAGTATTGAGCAATAGGTGGACTTTTGAAGTGCCGTCCACCAGACCACAACACCATACAGCATTATATATATTTGACAACTGCAGTATATACCCAATGCATGATACGCTCCCCAAACCCCCTACGTTTGCCAATGGCTCTCTTGCAGGTGTATAGGGCAAGAGTTGCCTTTCTTGCCCTTTCCAAAATGTTGGATTTCAAGTTCAATTTTCTGTCCAGCAAAACACCCAAGTATTTTGCGCTGGAACATTCTCTCCACTCCAGGAGACAGGTTCCGCTGCAGGCAACTTGTATCTCCTGGTGACAAGACCTAATTCTGTCTTGCAAGGATTTATACCTAGACCACTTGCGGTAGCCCACTTTGCTTTTGCACGTTGAACTTCCTGAAGTACATCTCTAAGAGTGCAGGGAAAGTTTCCCCCAACCGCAATTACCACGTCATTAGCATACGCGACCACTTTTACACCTTTTTCTTCTAGAGACAATAATATGTCGTTAATGGCTATATTCCAAAGTAGAGGAGACAGTACATCTCCTTGAGGAGTTCCTCTGCTGACCCGTCTTTTTATATAAGTGAGCTCGTAGTCCTATGTGTCCCGTAATGATACCAATAGCTATACTGACCTCCTTCTTGCTTCCTATCAGTAATAGTCTCGTCCTCTCACGATCTGGATCCCTCTATAGGATTTTCGCCGTTCTATCCACCATTTGCCTGTTCCACAGGGTTGCTTGCGCATTTGTCGCCCATTCCCTTAACTCGGACTGCGTCGACCCTAAAGGTTTCGGGTTAACCAAGTTTATTGACGGCAGTCCTCTGGCCTTCACCGCCAAATCGTCTGCTCTTTCATTTCCCCTTACTCCGTTATGGCCCGGCACCCAAACGGTGCGGATTTTCCCAACCTCAGAGAACGCGTTAATCTTTTTCTTACACTGTTCGTGAACTAAACGTCCTGGTTGTTATTGCCCTTATGGCAATTTTACTGTCGGTAAAGATGTTCACACTCGACGTCCTCGCGTTAGCCTCACACCACTTCACGCATTCCGTGATCGCCTGGATCTCCGCCTGTAGGACCGTATTACGGTCAGGAGGCAGTCTAAAACAGATCTCAGTCCCTGGGTTCTCAATGTATACCCCCAGGCCCACTCTGTCCTCTAGCTTTGATCCATCCGTGTAACATGATCTTCCAGATGGCAATACTAGGGTTCCGTCAAACCAAGACTGTGCCGATGGCAACAATGCCTCGCACTCGACTTCAAGGTTCATCTCAGGTATCCGATCGAAAACCTCTTCCCTTCCTTCCAGGTTTCCTATCGTCGCATCGATTATACCGCGATGGTATGAGCTGCTCCCATCCTCCATGCATTCTCTCATCGCCTTAAGTCTCATAGCCACAGCGGCTGTCTCACACTTAATCTGTATGTCAATGGGTCGCATATCTAGAATAGTCTCCAGTGCCCTAGTGGGCGTGGTCCTCATCGCTCCACTTATGCCAAGACAACATGTTCTCTGAATCTTTTGTATGGTCCTTATATTGCACTTTTTCTCCATAGCAGTCCACCAAACTACTGAGGCGTAAGTAAGTATTGGTCTAATCACGCTCCTATAGAGCCAGTGGGCTATCCTAGGATTCAGGCCAAATTTCGAGCCTACGGCCCGTCTACATAGTGCCCAACATCTGTGAGCCTTCTCAGTACGTTCCTGAATGTGACACTTCCAATTTAGTTTTCTGTCCATGATCACCTTATCACTTGACCTTGTCAGATATCGAAATCGAAACGTGATGCGTGGGTTTACTAATTGGATTTACTAATTGTATGCTGATGATGCGGAGGCCACCGTAGCGCAGAGGTTAACATGTCCGCCTATGACCTATGACGCTGAAAGCCTGTTTTCGAATCCAGGCGTGAACATCAGTAAAAATTTTTCAGCGGTGGTTATCCCCTCCTAATGCTGGCAACATTTGTGAGGTACTATGCCATGTAAAACTTCTCTCCAAAGAGGTGTCGCACTGCGGCACGCCGTTCGGACTCGGCTATAAAAAGGAGGCCCCCTATCATTGAGCTTAAAACTTGAATCGGACTGCACTCATTGATATGTGAGAAGTTTGCCCCTGTTCCTTAGTGGAATGTTCATGGGCAAAATTTTTAATTGTATGCTGCTGCCGCGACAGGCGATCTCCAGGGATCTTTGCCCTAAGATATGTTTCTATTAATCTCTCAAGAGTCTTCAGCCTAAAGGTTGACAGACTAATAGGACGAAGATCTTTCGCCTTCTTGTGGTAGGGTTTTCCTGCTTTCGGCATGAAAACGACCTTCGTGTCCCTACATCCCACAGGTATGTATGACATTCTGACATACAAGCAGAGTATATCTCCCTAAGATAGGGAACCAGTTAATCGATACAGCTTGTAATTCAACCGGTGATACATCATCAGGGCCTGGCGACTTAAAGGAGTCGAAACTCCTTGTCGGCCAAAGGATTTACGGCTCAGACACAATTTCCCTAATAGCATCCGTCGAATGCATACCAGTGATAACCTCTTCTGGCGCCACGTTGCCCTTTAGAGAATTTCCCGGGAAATGTGTACCAACTCATAGTTCTAGTGTTTCCTCACTAGACATTGTCCATACATTCTCTGACTTCTGAATATACCCGATCGAAATAGTTCTCGTGGACAGATCGTAATTGAACCAGAACTATTCTGGTTTTACGGGGAAGGTCAATTTCTCCAGACGCAATGTGAGTTGAGGCAACAGCATCTGCCAGATCGTAATTGGGCCACAACTACTCTGCTTTGCCGGGGGAGGTCAATTTCTTCAGGTGCAATGGGAAGCGGTCGTTCTCCAAGGACCACAATCGCCCGGTAGCTTTTCACCGCATCTGCTGCAGTGTCTGCATGAATGTCGCTTAGGCCCTCATGAATGTCGCCTAGGGCCGCATGAATGTTGTCTAGACCCACATGAATGTTGCCTAGACCCGTTTAATATGCCGATTGATCTAGAGGTTCTCTATTGTAGCGCTGGACCTCACCTCATCTTCCTTAGCCTAGAGGCCTCAGATGAATCCTCCATGGAGCTTCAGAATTCTACCCACGATTTGTGCTTAGCCTTTCTTAGCTCGCCCTTATATTTTCTTAGCTCAGCCTTATAGATGTCCCAATCGTGTGGTGCTCTTGTGGCTTTCCTCCCTAAATTTAAGAAAATTTTAGAGAATTTTTTTCTTAAAAACTTTACTTTGATTTTCCCACAAACTTTGTTTTTCCTTCGCAACATCATTTAGAAAATCTATTTTAAACTCTAATTTGAAACTACGTTAAAGTTTAAACTTTGTTTTAAAATTGCCATCCATTTTCACACCATTGTGTGCTCTGCGTCAATGTTAGTTGGTAAAAAATCAGTAATCTCATAAAAAGACGAATTTGATACAAAGTGAGTCTGAGATAGTACAAAGAACACAAAAAAAAAAACAAAAAAAAAAAATAGAAATCGACAATTGTTCTACACTTCAATTGCTGTTTGAACTTCTTAAAGTTCAATACAAAAGCCATGCCAACGAAATGGATGCTGTGAAGGAAGTGATGCAGAATGATAACAAAAGTCAGCTACAAACAGATGAAATTGCAAGCGAAAAGCAATAAAACATGATGAGAATCGAACAATCAAACATAGGTCATAAATGAAAGAAATGTAAAAAGATGCTCTTTTTTGTAAAGAAAAAAGAAATGAAAGAAGTAAGAGCGTGTTAAGTTCGGCCGGGACGAATCTTATATACCCTCCACCAGGGATCGCATTTGTCGAGTTCAATGCGCGGTATCTCTTTTTAGGCATATCAAGTTATTGGAGCTATATCAAGTTATAGTCCGATTCGGACCATAAATAAATGCTGAACATTTTCGAAGTCATGGTGTAATAATTCAGTTCATTCGGATAAGAATTGCCTTGTAGGGGCTCAAGGAGAATCGGGAGATGGGTTCATACGGGAGCTGTATCAAGCTATTAATCGATTCAGACCATATTAGACATGTATGTTGAATGTCATGAGAAAAGCCGTTGTATAACATTTCTTGACGAATCGGATGACAACTGCGCCATCTAGAGGCTCAAGAAGTCGAGATCCCAGATCGGTTAATATGGCAGCTATATCAGGTTATGAACCGATTTGAATCATACTTGACACAGTTGTTGGAAGTGATACCAAAACACTAAGTGCGAAATTTCAATCAAATCGGACGAGTATTACGCCATCTAGAGGCACAAGAAGTCAAGACCCAAGATCGGTTTACATGGCAGCTATATCTAAACATAGAATGATTTGAACCATACTTAGCGCAATTGTTGGAAGTGATACCAAAACACCACGTGCAAAATTTCAGTCAAATCGAATGAGAATTGCGCCCTCTAGAGGCTCACGAAGTCAAGACCCAAGATCGGTTTATATGGCAGCTATATCAAAACATAGACCGATTTGAACTATACTTTGTACAGTTGTTGGAAGTATTACCAAAACACTAGGTGCAAAATTTCAGTCAAATCGGATGAGAATTGCGCCCTCTAGAGGCTCAAGAAGTCAAGACCCCAGATCGGTTTATATGGCAGATATATCAAAACATACACCGATTTGAACTATACTTAGCGCAGTTGTTGGAAGTATTACCAAAACACTAGGTGCAAAATTTCAGTCAAATCGGATGAGAATTGCGCCCTCTAGAGGCTCAAGAAGTCAGGACCCAAGATCGGTTTATATGGCAGATATATCAAAACATAGACCGATTTGAAGTATACTTAGCGCAGTTGTTGGAAGTAATACCAAAACACCACGTGCAAAATTTCAGTCAAATCGGATGAGAATTGCGCCCTCTAGAGGCTCAAGAAGTCAAGACCCCAGATCGGTTTATATGGCAGCTATATCAAAACATAGACCGATTTGAACTATACTTAGCGCAGTTGTTGGAAGTGATACCAAAACACCACGTACAAAATTTCAATGAAATCGGACGAGTATTGCGCCCTCTAGAGGCTCAAAAAGTCAAGACCCAAGATCGGTTTATATGGCGCCCTCTAGAGGTTCAAAAAGTCAAGACCCAAGATCGGTTTATATGGCAGCTATATCAAAACATAGATTGATTTAAACCATACTTAGCGCAATTGTTGGAAGTGCTACCAAAACACCACGTGCAAAATTTCAATCAAATCGAACGAGTATTGCGCCCTCTAGAGGCTCAAAAAGTCAAGACCCAAGATAGGTTTATATGACAGCTATATCAAAACATGGACCGATTTGGCCTATTTCAAATCCCAACCGACTTACGCTAATAGAAGTATTTGCGCAAAATGTCAAGCGCCTGACGTTACTCCTTCGAAAGTTAGCATGCTTTCGACTGACGGACGGACGGACAGACGGATGGACGGACAGACGGACGGACGGATGGACAGACGGGCAGATAGACAGACGGGCGGACGGACGGACAGATGGACGGACGGGCAGACGGATGGACGGACAGACGGATGGACGAACGACGGACGGAAATGGCTAGATCGACTTAAAATGACATGACGATCAAGAATATATATACTCTATGGGGTCTCAGACGCATTTTCCAAGGTGTTACAAACAGAATGACGAAATTAATATACCCCCATGCTATGGTGGAGGGTATACAAATATAGATGATGATTTCTTGTATGAAAGCAATAATAAGCAAACTCTCTAAAACAGACACACGCTTGGGGCATTTTCAGTGCAGGAGATGCCATTGCGATGGCTCACTTGATTATCGTGAAATAAATCAATGGAGCTTTAATTGCTGCAATAAAAAATTTAAGTGATTCTTATCGGGAATTTGTTCCCTCCTCCCATTTTGTTGGTGGTCATTGAAGGCAATTTGAACATTTGAATGTTTTGAATATATGGCACTCGAATTGTTCATAAATTGCTTTAGAGAATATCCAAGATAATGCGCATAAAAACAGATTGATTGGTACATGTCATTGCAGATCCTTAATATGTTGATGGGACAAAGAATAATGAGATTTTATAATTGTGAATAGTAAGAGTAGGTTGAGTACGATATGCGATTTTCGATTTTAGAGTAGGCCATACGTTTTTAGATTATTTCCTTGCGATTGTGGATTTGGTTAACGTTGTTGTGGTTGTAGCAGTGTGTTGTGTTCTACCTTTTGACTGCTTGATACTGTTGAGTGTCCAGATCCAGGAACTCTCCGACTAAGATGGGGTCTGGGTCTCCAGAGGAATCGGGTTCTGAGGCGAATGGATCTGGTTGGGCAGTTAAACAGGTGTTGTATGTCGGGTGGTTCCTGGTCACAATTGGGACATACATCCTGCACGTTGACATCAATGTTTGCTCAGTAGGAATTGAGGCGACTGCATCTGCCGGATCGTAATTGAACCAGAACTATTCTGGTTTTCCGGGGAAGGTCAATTTTTTCAGATGCAATGTGAGTTGAAGCAACTGCATCTGCCAGATCGAAATTGAGCCACAACTACTCTGTTTTGCCGGAGGAGGTCAATTTCTTCAGGTGCAATGGGAAGCGGTCGTTCTCCAAGGGCCTCATTCACCCGGTAGCTATTCACCGCATCTGCTACAGTGTCTGCATGAATGTCGTCTAGGCCCTCATGAATGTTGTCTAGACCCACATGAATGTTGCCTAGACCCGTTTAATATGCCGATTGATCTAGAGGTTCTCTATTGTAGCGCTGGACCCCACGCTCTAGATCATGTATATATACCTTAAGGCTCCTGATGTGATTGAAGATAAATTCCGAATTTGACTAGTGGAGACACAAACCACTGACTAAACAGTCCTCTGTTACTGGCATTAGCAGAACACTGTTAAGCAACTTTGTAGGCCATTAATTAATTTCAAAAAAAATATATATTTGTTTATAAAAAGTTAATTTCAAACAACACAAATAAAGATTTAGAAAATAATAAGATGATCCAGTGGTTTGTGTATCCACTAATTAAATTCGGAGTTTATCTTCACTCACATAGGCTCCTGGGCGGTGAATACCTATTCACAATATGAGTATTTGGATGGTCTTTGCGATAACAGGCCAGAAGATATTGCTTGGACAGCATGTAGTTACCCTACGGGAAATGGGGCAGGTCCCAAAACTGACACGGGATAGGTTCTCTGGTGATAGAGACCTGTACCAGTTCTCGTCCCCTTATATGGAAAAAACCGATCACTTTTATAATTGTTTGTTGCTCGAGGTGACGATTTGCCACAATTCTAACACCGTAGGATAGGTCCTGGAACAGTTCGAAAAGGATGAGTCTACTTTGCAAGTATTTTTAAGGGAGATACCATTAGTAAGCAAAAATATTAAACGGATAAGCAATATTAAAACAAGTAAAACCGTGCTAAGTTCGGCCGGGCCGAATCTTAAATACCCTCCACCAATGATCGCATTTGTCGAGTTCTTTTCCCGGCATCTCTTCTTAGGCAAAACAGGATATAAGAAAAGATTTGCTCTGCTATTAGAACGATATCAAGATATGGTCCGGTTTGGACCAGAATTAAATTATATGTTGGAGACCTTTGTAAAATGTCAGCCAATTCGAATAAGAATTGGGCCCTTTGGGGGCTCAAGAAGTAAAATAAGGAGATCGATTTATATGGGAGCTGTATCGGGCTATAGACCGATTCAGACCATAATAAACACGTATGTTGATGGTCATGAGAGAATCCGTCGTACAAAATTTCAGGCAAATCGGATAATAATTGTGACCTCTACAGGCTCAAGAAGTCAAGATCCCAGATCGGTTTATATGACAGCTATATCAGGTTATGAACCGATTTGAGCCATACTTGGCACAGTTTTTGAATATCATGACAAAACAAGTCGTGCAAAATTTCATTCCAATCGGATAAGAATTGCGCACTCTAGAGGCTCAAGAAGTCAAGACCCAAGATCGGTTTATATGGCAGCTATATCAGGTTATGAACCGATTTGAACCATACTTGGCACAGTTGTTGGATATCATAGTAAAACACGTCGTGCAAAATTTCATTCCAATCGAATAAGAATTGCGCACTCAAGAGGCTTAAGAAGTCAAGACCCAAGATCAGCTATATCAGGTTATGAACCGATTTAAACCATACTTGGCACAGTTGTTGGATATCATAACAAAACACGTCGTGCAAAATTTCATTCCAATCGGACAAGAATCGCGCACTCTAGAGGCTCAAGAAATCAAGACCCAAGATCGGTTTATATGGCAGCTATATCAAAACATGGACTGATATGGCCCATTTACAATACCAACCGACCTACACTAATAAGAAGTATTTGTGCCAAATTTCAAGCGGCTAGCTTGAAATTTCACGACGATCAAGAATATATATACTTTATGGGGTCTCAGACGAATATTTCGAGTAGTTACAAACAGAATGACGAAATTAGTATACCCCTCATCCTATGGTGGAGGGTATAAAAATAATTAGGAATCATAAGTTATGACAATTGAAACTTTTCCCTGTAGGGTATGTCCTGTGATAGGTAACTTATTCTCCAGTTTAGGACCGGTATATTTGGGGCAATTGACTACACATTTCCCGTTGGGTATGTCTTCGCACGGGTAGATTATTTGTCTCCTGATGGAGGTGGACCACGTGAGAACTGAGAAGACAGCCCGTCGCAGTTCGAAGGACGACATTCTGGCAGATCTGTAAATTATGCCACTCCGTGTGACCACACTGGCGCTGCATTACTTACCACAGACCGGCCAATTGCTGTGTACGTGGTCAACACGGTTTCTTTGTCACAGTGCTGCCGGCAAGTGACTTGAGGACCTTGTTTCTACTTTTGACTTTATCGCAAATTGCTGTGGCTTGTGGGGAGAACGTGAAAGAGCTGTCAAATATGACAGCAAGTATTGTGTGTGGAGGCCACCGTAGCGCAGAGGTTAGCATGTCCGCCTATGACGTTGAACGCCTGGGTTCGAATCCTGGCGAGACCATCACAACAAAATTTTCAGCGGTGGTTTTCCCCTCCTAATGCTGGCAACATTTGTGAGGTACTATGCCATGTAAAACTTCTCTCCAAAGAGGTGTCGCACTGCGGCACGCCATTCGGACTCGGCTATAAATAGGAGGCCCCTTATCATTGAGCTTAAACTTGAATTGGACTGCACTCATTGATATGTGAGAAGTTTGCCCCTGTTCCTTAGTGGAATGTTCATGGGCAAAATATGCATGCATTGTGTGACACTTGACGGCCGGAATTGTCACTCCATCGACCATCACTTTCAGCTCTCTACGCACCTCATGCGCGTACCATCGCACTTCTGCGTGTCACAGAGCTAACGGGACCACACTGGCGATGCATAAACTACCACAGACCAGCCAATTGCTTTGTAAAGGGTGATTTTTTTGAGGTTAGGATTTTCATGCATTAGTATTTGACAGATCACGTGGGATTTCAGACATGGTGTCAAAGAGAAAGATGCTCAGTATGCTTTGACATTTCATCATGAATAGACTTACTAACGAGCAACGCTTGCAAATCATTGAATTTTATTACCAAAATCAGTGTTCGGTTCGAAATGTGTTCATTCACCGTTCAGCGATGAGGCTCATTTCTGGTTGAATGGCTACGTAAATAAGCAAAATTGCCGCATTTGGAGTGAAGAGCAACCAGAAGCCGTTCAAGAACTGCCCATGCATCCCGAAAAATGCACTGTTTGGTGTGGTTTGTACGCTGGTGGAATCATTGGACCGTATTTTTTCAAAGATGCTGTTGGACGCAACGTTACGGTGAATGAACACATTTCGAACCGAACACTGATTTTGGTAATAAAATTCAATGATTTGCAAGCGTTGCTCGTTAGTAAGTCTATTCATGATGAAATGTCAAAGCATACTGAGCATCTTTCTCTTTGACACCATGTCTGAAATCCCACGTGATCTGTCAAATACTAATGCATGAAAATCCTAACCTCAAAAAAATCACCCTTTACGTGGTCCACACGGTTTCTTTGTCACAGTGCTGCCAGCAAGTGACTTGAGGACCTTGTTTCTACTTTTGACTTTATCGCAAATTCCTGCGGCTTGTGGGGAGAACGTGAAAGAGCTGTCAAATGTGTCATCAAGTATTTTGGGACACTTGATGGTCGGAATTGTCACTCCGTCGACCATCACTTTCAGCTCCCTAAGCACCTCATGCGTGTATATAGTGAACAATGTGGCTGAAGATTTGATGGCAAATATCTTAAAATTTCTTGCAGCGCAACAAGAGGCAAGTCCGTTGAAATAGATGTTTAACCTATCGCAGATGTCTTCAATGGGTGGGGGTCCTGATGCCATGATCGTACAATCATCCACATATAATACGATCTCTATGCCGTCTGGAGGGGTGTAATGGAGGATAGGCAGCGGATAAACAGAGCCCGATATATCACCCCCCCCTTGGGGAAACGACCTGCTTCACTCTACCATGTTACGACTTCTTATCCCAAAATTCAACCAACGAATGACGATCATACGGATAATTCACGACTCGGCGTTTCAGGTCTGCAGGGACGTATTGGGGGTGTAATGGAGGATAGGCAGAGGATAAACAGTGTCTGATATATCACCCCGCCTTGGGGAACGACCTGCTTCACTCTACCATGTTTCGACTTTTTATCCCAAACTTCAACCAACGAATGACGACCACACGGATTATTCACGACCCAGCGTTTCAGGCTTGCAGGGACGTATTGGCGATGTTCTCAAAGAGTTTGACAGGGCTCAACGTATCAAATGCCTTCGACAGGTCCAGTGCAACGAGCACCATCTTATTACATGGCCTGGGCTGATTGAAGGCACGGCAAATGTGTGCGATGATGGCATGCAGAGGAGTTGTTGTGCCATGCTGATTCTCGGCGTTTGGAAATTTTCCAACAAGGCTCGGGAGGAGTAGCCCCTCAAGCGTCTTGGCTACTGCTGATGGTCTCGCCAGGATTTCGAACCCAGGCGTTCAGCGTCATAGGCGGACATGTTAACCTCTGCGCTAAGGCGGCCTCCGTACATTCCTTAACTTACATTTCATATATTTTCTCTTGCTATTTTTTAGTCAATACAAAAGCTGTTTAGTTCCATACCACACTATATAAAAACCTTCTGTCTGTGCCTTTATTAAATAATCTCCAAAGTGTTTAGATAATATATATTTGCCCAATATTTTATCAGGAAATTAGTTTCCCCCTTCCCACAAAAACTATTTAATTACCACCACCTCCTTTTGGAACATAAAAATGGCAAATATTGTTATTTATCTATTTGTAAATAAGTTCGTACGCCTTATTGTACTGCCATTCGAAACTACGTTACATTGATGTTGGAAGTGTACAAGTGGATGCCAACATTTGGTACATTGAATGCAGACAGTTACATATCCAACAGATAACGACCATAGAGATTTGTATCTGTAATGAGGAGAAAAGCAATGACATTGCCATAATTCAATGTTTCGTATTTTCAATATAGTGGCACACAAGCTATCAAGTGGTGTGCGTGGCTGCTAGTACATGATTACATTGGTGTGCAAGTGAATAGGCTTTGAGATGGGTGTATAATTTGTATCAAAGACCGTGGGATCTGGAAATTAGGTCAATAATTTTGGTCTAAAGAAAACCATGCGATATATTTTAAGTTATCATCATTGATTAGTGCATGAAGAATTGATGCGTTATCTTTTTAATGTGGAACTATGCAGATCTTCCTACAGAATGTGGATTTTATGTAGAACAAGATGTAAGCTTTAATGTGGTTTCATATTTTCTCTGAGATTTACAACTCCAAATTTGTATACTCTTTTTTTTTTAAATACCCAGAAGGAAGAGAAATAGGCCAATTGATAACAATGCGAATATGACTTACAATCACTTTCAGATTCGATTTAGCTATATCCGTCTGTTTGTCTGCCTGGCCGTCTGTCTGTCCACAAAAAAGATATCATAACAATTTTCTTACGATCAACTTCAATTTTGGCACAGACATATTTTTGGCCTAGGGACAAATCCTTTTGAAACTGGAGGAATTCGGTTTAGATTTTGCTAATGATCTTAAACGAGGATGGTCCGAAAAGTGCTGACTTAACAAAGAAAACACAAAAAATTTAACAAAAAATGTTTTTTATTTCTCAACAGAATCTCCTGTGAGCTCGATATACTTTTTCAAGCGAACGATTAGGGATTGTATGAGCCGCACGGAATTTCCGATATTGTTTTTTAGACCCTCCACCATAGAAAAGGGGTATACCAATTTCATCACTCCGTTTGTCACACCTAGATCTAGTCATGTCCGTCCGTCTGTCTGTCGAAAGCACACTTACTTTTAATGATGTAAAGCCTGGTGCTTGAAAATTTACACAATTACTTCCTATTGGTGGGCTACCGTAGCGCAGAGGTGCTGAACGCCTGGGTTCCAATGCTGGCGAGAACATCAGAAAAAATTTTTCAGCGGTGGTTTTCCCCTCCCAATGCTGGCAGCATCTGTGAGGTACTATGTCATATAAAACTTCTCTTCAAAGAGGTGTCGTACAGCGGCACGCCGTTCGGACTCGGCTATTAAAAGGAGGCCCCTTATCATTGAGCTTAAACTTGAATCGGACTGCACTCATTGAAATGTGAAAAGTTTGCCCCTGTTCCTTAGTGGAATGTTAATGGGCAAAATTTGCAAATTTTACTTCCTATTGGTGTAAGTAGGTTGGGATTGTAAATGGGCCACATCGGTTCATGTTTTGATATAGCTGTCATATAAACCGGTCTTGGTTCTTGACTTGACTTGGGTTTCTAGATGGCGCAATTTTTATTCGATTCGATGCAAGAATTCAAACAAGAATTTCGCCCTTTAGGGTCTCAAGAAGTAAAATCGGAAGATCGGCTTGCGTGGGAGCTGTATCAGGCTATAGACCGATTCATCAGGTTATAGACCATATTTGATGCACATATTGAAGGTCATGGGAGAAGGTCATTGTGCAATATTTCAACCAAATCGGATAGAATTGCGCCCTCTAGAGGCCGAAGAATTCAAGATCCCAAATCGGTTTATATGTCAGCTATATCAGGTTATGGACCTATTTGAACAGTATTGGACACAATTGTTGGAAGCCATAATGAAACACCTCATGCAAAATTTCTGTCAAGTCGAATAAGAATTGCGCCCTCTGGTGACACAAGAAGTCAAGATCCAAGATCTCATTTTATAGCAGCTACACCATATTATGAACCGTCCAAATCGATGTTGGAAGTCATAAAAAAACGATGTGTCCAATACTTCAGCCAATTCAGATTAGAATTGCGCCCTCTAGAGGGTGAAGAAGTCAAGATGCGAGATAGGTCTATGTGGCAGCTAAACCAAAACATAGACCGATTTGGCCCATTTACAATAGCAACCGACCTGCTCATATAAAAAGAATTTGTGCAAAATTTCAAGCACCTATGAATGAAACACGACATGCAAAATTTCTGTCAAGTCGAATAAGAATTGCGCCCTCTGGTGGCACAAGAAGTCAAGATCCAAGATCTCATTTTGTGGCAGCTACACCAGATTATGAACCGTCCAAATCGATGTTGGAAGTCATAAAAAAAACGATGTGTCCAATACTTCAACCAATTCAGATTATAATTGCGCCCTCTAGAGGCTAAAGAAGCCAAGATCCAGGTCTATGTGGCAGCTAAACTAAAACATGGACCGATTTGGCCCATTTACAATATCAAACGACCTGCTCATATAAAAAGAATTTGTGCAAAATTTCAAGCACCTAGATATATTCCTTCTAAAGTTAGCGTGCTTTCGACAGACAGACGGACATTCTAAATCGACTTGGAATGTCGATCAAGAATATATGTAAATTATGGAGTCTCAGATGAATATTTTGATGCGTTACATACGGAATGGCGATATTAGTCTACCCTTATCCTATGGTGGAGGGTAGAATAAGCCATATTGGTCTTACGATAACGGGGTGGTTTGATATCAAAACAATTAAAGCGTGCTAAGTTCGGCCGGATTCAATCTTGGGAACCCACCACCTTGGATTCTGCTAAATATCTATACAAAATGAATTTAGTTGAAGGGCATAGATTTATTCTTCATTTCCAAATTCTGTGAAACCAGCAAAAATTAAAGCTGCGAGGAAACGAACAAGGATAACCGACAGACGTGTTTATTTGGGAGCTATTGCAGGTAATAGACTGATTTGGACCGTACTTAGCACAGATGTTGGAAGTCGTTACAGAACACCGCATGCAAAATTTCAGCCAAATCGAACAGAAATTGTGGATTGCAAGGACTTAGGAAGTCAATTTGGAAGACCGATTATATAGCCGCTTGAAATTTTGCACAGATAGTTAGTATTAATGTAGGTCGTTGGGGATTTCAAATGGGCCATATCGGTTTAGATTTGGATATAGCTCCCATGTAAAGCAATCTCCTGATTTGACTTCTTAATCCCCTGGAAGCCGAAATTTTTGCCGATTTGACTGAAATTTTGAACATAGTATTCTGTTATGAGTTCAAACAACTGTGCTGAGTACAGTTGAAATAGGTCAAGAACCTGATATAGCTCCCATATAAACCGATCTCCCGATTTGACTTCTTGAGGCCTTACAAGTCGCGATTTTTGTCCCATTTGGCTGAAACTTTGTACAGTCCAAATCGGTAAATAACCAGATATAGCTCCCTTATTTTGCCAGAATCCATGGTAGTGGGTTCCCAAGATTCGGCCGGGCCGAATTAGTTATTTCTTGCTTCTATTTCAAATAGAAATACAAAACAAAAAAAAAATCCTTTATAGAGTCTTAGCAATTGTGGTGTGTTAAGTTTACTGGAAGCGGGGTCCAAGGATCGCGATTTCGGCCTTTGTCAGGAGCCTCATCAGCTTGCGATGCCACCAAAAGAAATCATGCTTACACGTTTTGTGACCAAACTAAAGAAGCGGAAAAACAGACATAGACCAACAATATAATATTCCTGAAAGCCTTTGTTCTCTTCCAGAGGTCAAAGAACATTTTGTACCGTTCAGATATACAGATAAAAATATGTGCACTTATTTCCAATTTTTTTGCCGCTTATCCCACAGTGCGATATAAATAAAGGTATTACTGTATATTTGTTATGGGTCTTAGACGAAATTATATTTTGGTTGCTTCAAATGACAAATAGTGTGCAAGTTATCTAAAATTCAGAATCCATTAGTTTTTGCTCAATATGACCAACTTTTGGCTTGACTATTGCTCTGAGAAAGTAATCTATTGATATTATGGCCCAATTCCATACTTTGGCTTTCTTCAGCATATCCATAGGCTAAATAGAAAATAGCCCAAATAGAAAAGTTTATGGCATTTGTTGAAAATGATTTTAATTTAAAAAACTTCTGAACACTTAAATTTAAGTAAAATCTATGCAAAAGATTTTTCTCACCAAGAAATTTTTATTTTATAAAAAAATTTTCATTTCAAACTTTTGTTTATTACATATCATTCTTCCTTTATTGTATCCCTTTTTGTGATGTATGTGTGTGTGCCTTTACATTTATTCTGGGAGAATTTTTGCAGCTATACACAAGAAGGGGACTTATTTGTTTCTGTGTGTGTGTGTGTATTACAGAACAATTGTTTTAATGTGCAATTATTTTTCATGCTTTGTTTCTGACAACACTGACTAACTTTTAGATCTCGCCCCCATTATTGCCAAGAATACGTAGAAAGAGAACCCAGAACAGAGTAGCGGTTGTTTCCCCCCACCTATATTCGAATAAGGGAATGATTGAAGCTTACCCTATACTGCACAGAGAATGTTGTGCAATTAAATTTTTGTGTTGCCTAGACTGGGGCTGGCGTTTAAGTCATATGAATTACAAGGATACCCGTAACATACGTACATGTGTACTGCTTTGTATTCAGTACAAGTGAAAGTTCTTGGAGTTGTTGGCCTTTTTTCTCCCCATGCTTTATAGAGCAGTGAAGTATACTCCATAGTTCACAGATGTATGTATGTGGGTCAAGAAAATTAAAAAAGGGAAAGAAATTAATTAGTAACAAAGCAAAAAAATGTATATTGTATCGTAATGCATAGCTTTATCGTGTGACTTGGGGTGACTTACTTCAATTAGTTGGATTTAATCAAAGAAATTCTGGGAAGATTTTGAATATTCCTGAGTCAATGATAAATACTAATATTGGGAGTAAACATAAACACTCTTGAGGAGCTTTGTGTTGCAATAGTTTGAGGGGTGTTATGATGAATGTCAACATAAGGACATTGACTTATCTCGTTGGTATTTGTAATATCACCAAACGAGGGGAATAATCAATTTATCATTGAAGAAAGCCAAAGCATCCTGGGCATGGTCTTGGGAAAGTGAACCAGCATTGTTATAATGACAATGTCAAGTGAAAGAGGTCACCATAGAACTTGATGCTAGAAATTAAAGCAAAAAAAAAAATGCAAAACTTTACCATGATTGGGATAGACTAAATGGCTAAAACCATATAAAAAAATTTCGATAAATGTATTTTTTGTATTTTGTGAGAAGACCATTGTCTGTTTCAAGAAAAGACCTCCAAGCGTTACGATAAACTCACTGAAATCCTGAAACAGAGAAGATTAATGATATATTTCTCTACAGGCTAGTTAATATGAAGTGATAACATGTTCACACTGGTTTATCTGTCAAACTATTGGTTGCCCAAAAAGTAATTGCGGATTTTTTAAAAGACAGTAAATGCATTTTTAATAAAACTTAGAATGAACTTTAATCAAATATACTTTTTTTTACACTTTTTTTCAAAGTAACAGTTGATAACTGACAGAAGAAAGAATGCAATTACAGAGTCACAAGCTGTGAAAAAATTTGTCAACGCCGACTATATGAAAAATCCGCTATTACTTTTTGGGCAACCCAATAGAAATGACAGCTCTATGATATTTGTTTTATTACCAGCTCATTATACTGTGTACAGGTATCGAAAAGTCATTCGTGACGGAGTTCAAGCATAATAGTGTGATTGTTTCATATTTGGCTGCAAAATTCGCAACCGGTTTTTGTTGGCGAATTCAAACACCTCAAAGTGAACAAAATGTTAGTGTATCGCAGCATTAATCGTTATAATGATACTGATAGCGTTGCCAAGCGCAACCTCCACCATGGATAGCTTTTGTCGAGTTCTTTGCGCGGTATCTCTTTTTAGGCCAAAAGAGAATAATGAATAAGAATTGTTATGCTATTGCAGCTAAATAATGTTATGGTCCGGTTCGGGCCAAAAATGGATGTTGAAGGCCATAGACGAAGTCATTGGGTAATATTTCAGTCCATTCAGACAAGAATTGAGATTTGTAATGGCTCAAGAAGCAAAATCAGGAGATCGGTTTATATGGGAGCTGTATCAAGCTATAGATCGATTTAGACAATTTTGGGAACTTATGTTGAAAGTCATGGGAGAAGTCGTTGTACAAAGTCTCTGCAAAATCTGATGAGATTTGCGCCCTCTAGTGGCTCAAGAAGTCAAGATCCCAGATCCGGTTATATGGCAGCTATACCAGGTTATGAACCGATTTAAACCATACTTAGCACAATTGTTGGAAGTGATGTCAAAACACCACGTGCAAAATGACAACTAAATCGGATAAGAATTGCGCCCTCTAAAAGCTGAAGAAGTAAAGACCTATGATAGGTTTATATGACAGCTATTTCAGGTTATAAACCGATTTGAGCCATACTTAGCACAGTTGTTGGATGTGATACCAAAACGTCACGTGCAAAATTTCAGCCAAATCAGATAAGAATTTGACCTTCAAAAAGCTGAAGAAGTAAAAACCTATATGACAGCTATTTCAGGTTATATACCGATTTGCGCCATACCAAGCGCAGATCTTGGAAGACATATCAAACCAACTCATGCAAAATTTCAGCCAAATCGGAAGAGAGTTGCGCCCTCTAGCGGTTCATGAAGTCAAAATCCAAGATCGGTTTATATGGCAGCTATACCAGGTTATGAACCGATTTTGACCATACTTGGCACAGTTGTTAAGAGTCATAACAGAACACCTGGTGCAAAATTACAGCCAAATTGGATAAGAATTGGATAAGCTGAAGAAGTCAAGACCCATGATCGGGTTATATGGCAGCTATTTCAGGCTATTTGCGCCATACTAAGCGCAGTTCTTGGAAGACATAACAAACCACCTCATGCAAAATTTCAGCCAAATCGGATGAGGGTAGCGTCCTTTAGCGGCTCGAGAAGTCAAAATCCCAGATCGGGTTATATGGCAGCTACTCCTGGTTATGAACCGATTTTGACCATACTTGGCACAGTTGTTAAGAGTCATAAAAGAACACCAAAATTACAGCCAAATCGGATAAGAATTACGCCCTCAAAAAGCTGAAGAAGTCAAGACCCATGATCGGGTTATATGGCAGCTATACCAGATTATGATCCGCTTTGAACCATTCTAAGCACAGTTGTTGGAAGTGATGCCAAAACACCACGTGCAAAATTACAGCCAATTGGGATAAGAATTGCGCCCTCAAAAAGCTGAAGAAGTCAAAACCCGTGATCAGTTTATATAACAGCTATATCAGGTTATGTACCGATTTGTGCCATACTAAGCGCAGTTCTTGAAAGACATAACAAACCACTTCATGCAAAATTTCAGCCAAACGAATGAGAGTTGCACCCTCTAGCGGCTCAAAAAGTCAAGATCCAATATCGGCAGCTATACCAGGTTATAAACCGATTTGAACCATACTTAGAACAGTTGTTGGAAATAATAACAAAACAGAGCATGCAAAATTTTAAAATCGGTTAAGAATTGCGCCCCCTAGAGCCTCAAGAAGTCAAGACCCAGGATCGGTTTATATGGCAACTATTGGGTTGCCCAAAAAGTAATTGCGGATTTTTCATATAGTCGGCGATGACAAATTTTTTCACAGCTTGTGACTCTGTAATTGCATTATTTCTTCTGTCAGTTATCAGCTGTTACTTTTAGCTTGCTTTAGAAAAAATAGTGTAAAAAAGTATATTTGATTAAAGTTCATTCTAAGTTTTATTAAAAATGCATTTACTTTCTTTTAAAAAATCCGCAATTACTTTTTGGGCAACCCATATATCAAAATGTATAACGATAAAGCCCATTTGCAATTCCAATCGACTTTCACTAATAAGAAGTATTTGTGCAAAGTTTCCAGCGGCTAGCTTTACTCCTCCGATAGTTAGCATGCTTTAGACAGACGGACGGACGTGGCTAGAACGACTACAAATGTCATGACGATCAAGAATACGAGGGTTGCCTTTTATATATATAGAACATAAAAACAAATATTTATCATCGAAAATCGCTTTGTTATTTTCCATAAAGGGGTTCCCTTTTTTTATGCCGAGTGCGAATGTTGTGACGCATAGTGACATCACTTGGTAGAGAAGTTTAACGTGGCAGGGTACCTAACAAATGATGTTCACGCCGGGATTTGAACCTAGGCGTATGGCGTCATAAGCGTATATGCTTACCTCTGAGCCACGGTGGCCTACAAAAAAAATTTAATTTTGCCAGCCCGAAAAAATTTCAATAGGACCCAGGTGATCAACTCTGAAGGTCTACCATTGGGCTCTGGGCCTTCAAAGGGCCTTAGGTTTTATATTGCGTTGCCCAAAAAGTAATTGCGGATTTTTTAAAAGAAAGTAAATGCATTTTATTAAAGCTTAGAATGAACTTTAATCAAATATACTTTTTTCACACTTTTTTTCTAAAGCAAGCTAAAAGTAACAGCTGATAACTGACAGAAGAAAGAATGCAATTACAGAGTCACAAGCTGTGCAAAAATTTTTCAATGCCGACTATATGAAAAATCCGCAATTACTTTTTGGGCAACCCAATAGTTTGCTCTTGATAACACCTCAGCTATAACCATATCCAATATTGTGAAGATATCTTTATCTGTTCACAAATAACAAACTTATTTCGATTAATTTTTTTCCCAACCCACTGTGCGACAGTGCCAAATTTGAACACAATCGGATGAAAATTTCAACCTGTACGTGCCAGACAAACGGACTTACACACGTACATTGCTAAATCGTATCAGAAAGTGTTTCTTGGTTGATCCGCCTACTTATCATTCTTTCTGAATCCGCTTGAAATCTTGCAAAGAGACTCCTTATTGTTAAAGGTCGTTGGGCATTGCAAATGGGTCACATCGGTTCAGATTTGGATATAGAGTTGCCCACAAAGTAATTGCGGATTTTTCATATAGTCGGCGTTGACAATTTTTTTCACAGCTTGTGACTCTGTAATTGCATTCTTTCTTCTGTCAGTTATCAGCTGTTACTTTTAGCTTGCTTTAGAAAAAAAGTGTAAAAAAAGTATATTTAATTAAAGTTCATTCTAAGTTTTATTAAAAATGCATTTACTTTCTTTTAAAAAATCCGCAATTACTTGTTGGGCAACCCATAGCTCCCATATAAAGCTCTTGAACCCCTGGGAGCCGCAATTGTTATCTGATTTGGCTGAAACTTTGAACGGTGTGTTTTGTTATGACTTTCAGCAACTGTGCCCACTTCGGTCTAAATTGGTCTACAGTCTGATATAGCTTCCATATAAACCGATCTTCCGATAAGTCTTCTAAGGCCCCTATAAACCTGAATTTTTGTCTGATTTTCAGAAATTTGGTTGGTAAATATACATTTGTATTCAACAGAGATGAATTGTGCAAATTTTTTGCATAACCCATGACGGTAAGTTTCCAAGACTCCGCTTGGCCACACTTAGCATATTTTTACTTGTTGTTGTTGTTGCAGCCACATTTTCATTTTGAGGTGGCAATCCTCATCAAGCTCCTGTAGGTAGGCAAGCTTGTTCCGGTCCAAAGGACCAATCGCGCGTGTGGCCATAGGCTATTTAAAGACACTAATAACTCGCCTTGTCATACCGAGCATCATATCTCTAATTTGGAATTGGAAACACTTCGTACCCTGTATATCCCCACTCTATTGCAAAGGTTTCAAACATATTGCCTTAAACTTTCATATCATTGCCTCAAGCGAACAAACGCCTTTAAAGACCTTTAAATGTTCTTCCTCAATGTGTGTTTGTTGTTTTTCTATTTTCTCACATTTATGCTTGGACACACACTGATTAGGACTTAAAACGATTTGACGTTTCCTTTTGTAATAAAAATAAAGACAAACAAATAAAAAGAACAAATTTCGCACTCGCAAAACAGCTTTGGAGAAATTCCCCACGGCATTGGTTTGAGGTAATTAAATGCCAAAGGCCTACTAAGCATATGTGCGACAAATGGATGTTTGCCAACAGCCTTGTAAATGTAACAGAAAACACATACACACTCACACACACATAAATACTTACTGCTCCCCCACAGGCAGGATGTGTGTGGTCACAGGCACTGGCAAGTGAATTAATACTCATTTGGAGAAGTCAAAAGAAAGATAAGGAGTAAAAACGTGTTAAGTTCGGTCGTACTGAAATGAGGCTACCCCCAACCATGGACAAATTAACCATTCTCTTTTATAACAACTCCACCAGCACATCCATAGTAATACGCAAATGGGGGCTGGTCTGGATCATATTTGACTTAAGTCCATAGAACTCTTATACAAATCAAAGTTTCAGTGAAATCCAATAAATACGCTTTCTATGAGATTAAGAATCAAATTAGAAGATCAGTCGGTCTATGTGGCAGCCTTAAGACTAGAAAGCCCCACCCCCCAGAATTTTAAAAATTTCATTGTTTTTGCTAATTTCATTGCTATTTAAAGGACGATATCCAAATATAGTCTGATATTGACCATTTGCTGGAAGGACGACGGAAGGCTAGTAGGACGACACGTTCCAAGTTCGAACTGGAGCGAAACAGGGATGTATACTGAGTCCCATGTTGTTCTCTCTGTATGTTAATGATCATTCAGATGTCCTTCCATGTGGAGTGTAGCTCCATGTAGCTGATACTAATATTAAAGTTCTGCTTTATGCAGATGATATTGTTTTGCTGTCTGACAGTCCTAAGGATCTTCAGAAAATGATTGATGCGTTGTATAGATATTGCTTACTGTGGGACTTAAAGGTGAACTTAACAAAGTCTAAGATTGTGATCTTCCGCAAGGGTTTATTTGAACCCCATATTGGCATTGGCCTTGAAATTGGATATCAAATTCGTTTTCTAATCTCAAATACCTTTCTTTAAGCCCCTTATTGCAAAACTCAGCAAATATGTCCGATTTGGGGTATAGGCCCCAAAAATTATCAATATCGAGTTCCACTGTCTTGAAGACCCAAATTGTCTTGGTGAGCAATTACGTCTTATTTGGGGCTTTCATAGTGTTGGGACGTCCCCTAGACAGTTGGTCCCGAATGTTGATATCAGATTCGTGGTCTACTTCCCAAAAAACCTTTCATTTGAGCCCCATATTTCCATAGTCGGCAAACATGACCGGTTTGGGGGATGGGGCAGCCCCTCAGTGACTCGGCCTTGAAAATGTATCTCAGATTCATGTTCTACTCTAAAATACCTCTTATTTGAGCTCAATTTTGCAATGGTCAGCAAATACTTCCCATTTTGGTTGTGTTATAGAGGTGAAATAGCCCCATAGAAACTTTCCCGAATATTGTTATCAGATTCTTGCTTAACTCCCAAATACCCTTAATTTGAGGCCCATATTGATATCGTCGTAAATTTGTCCTCTTTTGGGTATGTTTTTGAGGAGGGGCGGCCCCCCAAACTCTTGGTTCCACATTTGGATATCAGATTCGTATTCTACACTCAAATAGCCTCTACTTAAGCCCCATATTGCCATGGTCAGTAAATAAGTCATGTTTGGGGGGTGTTTTGGGGAAGGGGTACATCCCCCAGAAACTTGGTCCCACATTTGGATAACTAAATCTGATTCTACACGTAAATACCTTTCATTTGAGTCCCATTTTGCCATGGTGGGTTAATATGTCCGATTTAGGGGTGTTTTGGGGGTTGGGGTGGATCCCCAGAAACTTGGTCCCACATTTGGATAACAAATTCGTATTCTTCTCGTAAATACCTTTCATTTAAGTCCCATATTGTCCTGATTGGTGTATACATATATCTGGTAGGTTTTGGGGTGGGGCTGCCCCCCTAGGTACCCCCTCCTAAATGTGGATACCAAATTTTTCTTTCTAGGTTTATAAGAGAGCAGACAAAGTTTCACTTAAATCGCATCACCAATCTCCGAGATATGGCGTTTCTGAGAATTAGGGTATGGGGGAGGGTCCGCTCCCCCTCCAGAAATCAAAAAATGTAGTACCCCATTTTCACCACTGGATTGCTATGCCCCATCTGTGAAAATTTCAAGAAAATCGGTTCAGCCGTTTTTGAGTTTAAAAGGAACAAACAAACACAGGTGTGTTTTGGGGGTTGGGGTGGATCCCCAGAAACTTGGTCCCACATTTGGATAAAAAATTCGTATTCTACTCGTAAATACCTTTCATTTGAGTCCTATATTGTCGTGATTGCTGTATATATATATCTGGTAGGTTTTGGGGTGGGGCTGACCCCCTAGGTACCCCCTCCAAAATGTGGATACCAATTTTTTCTTTGTAGGCTTATAAGAGAGCACACAAAATTTCGCTTAAATCGCACCACCAATCTCCGAGATATGGCGTTTCTGAGAATTAGGGTATGGGGGAGGGTTCGTTCCCCCTTCAAAAATCAAAAAATGTAGTACCCCATTTACACCACTGGATCGCTATGCCCCATCTGTGAAAATTTCAAGAAAATCGGTTCAGCCGTTTTTGAGTTTAAAAGGAACAAACAAACACAAATTGATTTGTATACCCTCCACCATAGGATGGGGGTATACTAATTTTGTCATTCTGTTTGTAAGTCCTCAAAATATTTGTCTATGACCCCATAAACTATATATATTCTTGATCGTCATGATATTTTAAGTCGATCTTGTCCGTCCGTCCATCCATCTGTCGAAAGCACGCAAACTTTCAAAGGAGTAAAGCTATCCGCTTGAGATTTTGCACAAATACTTTTAATTAGTGTATGTCGGTTGGGCCATATCGGTCCATGTTTTGATATAGCTGCCATATAATCCGGTCTGGGATCTTGGCTTCTTGAGCCACTAGAGGACGCAATTCTCATGCGATTTGGCATGAGGTGCTTTGTTATGATTTCAAACAACTGTGCCAATTATAGTTCCAATCGGTCTATAACCTAATATAGCTGTCATATAAACCGATCTGGGGTCTTGACTTCTTGAGTCTCTAGAGGGCGCAATTCTTATCCCATTTGGCTGAAATTTTGCATGATGTGTTTCGTTATGACATCCAATAACTGTACCAAGTATGGTTTAAATCGGTACATAACCTGATACAGATGCGATATAAACCGATATTTCACCTGGACTTCTTTACCCTAACCGATTTGGCTGAAATTTTGCACAAGGTGTTTTGTTATAACTTCCAACAACTGTGTCAAATAAGGTTCAAATCGTTCTATAACCTGATATAGCTGCCATATAAACCGATCTATTATCTTGACTTCTTGAGCCTCACGAGGGCCCAATTATTATCCGATTTGGCTGAAATTTTGTACAACGACCAAATATGGTCTGAATCGGTATTTAGCCTGATACAGCTTTCCTATAAACCGATCTCCCTATTTTATTTCTTGAGACCCTGTTTTATCAACAAAGAGATACCGGGAAAGAACTGGACCACTGCGATTCATAGTGGAGGGTATATAGGATTCGGCCCAGCCGAACTTAGCGCTCTTTTACTTGTTCTACCTATTTGTTCTTAACGGGTTAACTATTGTGCCTTAAGCTGTCTCCAACACATGGGAATACACATTTCAAAATCACACAACACATTCTCACACTTTATCAATGTAAACGTAAGGATACAAAATCTATAGACATTCTCATAACAAAAAAAAAACAGAATACTCAAGAAATGTTGGCAAAGGCAACAATGGATGTCTCCAACATGATGAGAAACAGATGTTCTTTTTAAACGGAAACCCAGTTTTCGTTTCGCTTCTGCTTGGTAGCATTACACGTGTATCTAGAGATTAGGTTACAATCAAATAAATGTGGTCAGCACTATTGTCTGCGGTGAGACATTTCAAACGACGATCCATACTGCGGCAAAGAAAAGCACAGCATGCATCATGACTTTCCAGGAAAGAAAGAAAATGGAGAAATAAATTTGAGTTCAAGGCCAAATAAATGTGAAATTTTTCTTATATCAGGTTAGACTAGATAAATGGGAAAATGATCAAAACCACAATGACAAAGTCAGAAAAAAAACCAGTAAGGAAAGGCAAAAGTCGGGCAAAGTCGACCCTTTGCTATGGTACACCACATTGCAGTCTTAGTCGTCGAAACGAAAATTCGCCTAAATTTTAAATTTAGAAATTTTACCAACATACGAACACATTGTGGGAGTCATAAAGAAAATTTGTGAGCAAAATATTGAAATGATCGCTTCGTTAATACGTTCGCAAAGGCAATAGAAGTGAAATTCGGGAGAAACATATATATGGTAGCTATTTCTGCATCTGAACAGATTTTGATGAACTTTCACAAGGAAAACTGTAAATTGGCTGTATCTCCTAAACTATGGGTCGTAGAGGAAACTGGGCCCTTATTCGTGACTCCATCAAAAAATTCAAAATCCATCCATCAGAAATCAAAACTTCACTATGAAAACTTTAAATTGGCTGTATCTCCTAAACTATGCGTCGTAGAGGGAAATAGGCCTTAATTCGTGACTCCACCAAAAAAATTCTAAAATTGACCTAAAATCCATCAAAAGTCGAAATTTCACTGTGAAAACTTTAAATTGGCTGTATCTCCTAAACTATGCGTCGTAGAGGGAAATGGGCCTTAATTCGTGACACCATCAAAAAATTAAAAAATTCAAAACCTTATATCCATCAAAAATCAAAATTTCACTATGAAAACTTTAAATTGGCTGTATCTCCTAAACTATGCGTCGTAGAGGGAAATGGGCCTTAATTCGTGACACCATCAAAAAATTCAAAAATTAGCCTAAAATCCATCCAAAGTCGAAATTTCACTATGAAAACTTTAAATTGACTTATCTCCTAAACTATGCGCCGTAGACGGAAATGGGCCTTAGTTCGTAACACCACCAAAAAATTCAAAAATCAACCTAAAATCCATCAGAAGTCGCAATTTCACTATGAAAACTTTAAATTGGCTGTATCTCCAAAACTATGTTCGTGACACCACCAAGAAATTCAAAAATGTACCTTAAATCCATCAAAAGTCGAAATTTCACTACGAAAAATTTAAATTGACTGTAACTCCTAAACTATGCGCCGTAGAGGGAAATGGACACCATCAAAAAATTCAAAAATTAACCTAAAATCCATCAAAAGTCGCAATTTCACTATGAAAACTTTAAATTGGCTGTATCTCCTTAACTATGCGTCGTAGAGGGAAATGGGCCTTAATTCGTGACACCATTAAAAAATTCAAAAATTGACCTAAAATCCATCATAAGTCGCATTTTCACTATGAAAACTTTATATTGGCTGCATCTCCTAAACTATGCGTCGTAGAGGGAAATGGACCTTATTTCGTGACTCCACCAAAAAATTCAAAAATTGACCTAAAATCCATCAAAAGTCGAAATTTCACCATGAAAACTTTAAATTGGCTGTATCTCCTAAACTATGCGTCGTAGAGGAAAATGGGCCTTATTTCGTGACACCATAAAAAAATTCAAAAAAATTTACCTTAAATCCATCGAAAGTCGAAATTTCGCTATGAAAACTTCAAATTGGCTGCATCTCCTAAACTATGCGTCGTAGAGGGAAATGGACCTTATTTCGTGACTCCACCAAAAAATTCAAAAATTGACCTAAAATCCATCAAAAGTCGAAATTTCACAATGAATACTTTAAATTGGCTGTATCTCCTAAACTATGCGTCGTAGAGGGAAATGGGCCTTAATTCGTGACTTCATCAAAAAATTCAAAAATTGACCTAAAATCCATCAAAAGTCGAAATTTCATTATGAAAACTTTAAATTGGCTGTATCTCCTAAACTATGCGTCGTAGAGGGAAATGGGCCTCAATTCGTGACACCATCAAAAAATTCAAAAATTGACCTAAAATCCATCAAAAGTCGAAATTTCATTATGAAAACTTTAAATTGGCTGTATCTCCTAAACTATGCGTCGTAGAGGGAAATGGACCTTAATTCGTGACACCATCAAAAAATTCAAAAATTGATCTAAAATCCGTCAAAAGTCGAAATTTCACTATGAAGACTTTAAATTGGCTGTATCTCCTAAACTATGCGTCGTAGAGGGAAATGGGCCTTAATTCGTGACTCCAACAAAAAGTTAAAAAATTTACCTAAAATCCATCAAAAGTCGAAATTTCACTATGAAAACTTAAAATTGGCTGTATCTCCTAAACTATGCGCCGTAGAGGTAAATGGGCCTTAATTCGTGATGGATTTTAGATCAAAAATTGACCTAAAACGTGTTTGTTTAAACGTATTTGATTGTTATGCCATTGCAGTTTTTTTTTTTCAATTTTGTAGACATGCCCACAGAATATCCCAAATTCATGTTCAAGGCTATCACTCACTGGAAAATGTGTACGTCAAAAAGTTTTCAACAAAGACCATCTTCTTTCAGTTCAATTGTGTATGACCATGACCTTTTAAACTATTCATCTGTGAGACAATCAAAATTCAATATAGAGAATAAAAAACAATAAAGTTCCCTTTTTAAAGAAAAAAAAGGTGAAAAGATTTCCTTAGGCCCCATTTAGTCAAGGCCCATGCTATTTTTTTGTTTAGCTAAAAGTTAGCAGCGCAACAGGAAAAAGAAGATCTTCTTAGTTTTTAATGTTCTCATATTAACATAAACTTAAGTATGAAGTTTCAACCAGAATTAGTTATGTTCGTGCCTTGGCAAACTGGCATAAAGTGAAGTGTTAGCTTTCATAGTTGTTTAAAGTTTCCTAAAAATATGCAACATTATTTAGTTGGGGAAAAGTACAAAGAGAACATCCTTCGTTGCTATGTGCAAATATACCCCATCTCACTCTTCCGCTCACTCTCTCTCACACACTCGCACTCTTTTCACATACCAAACTATTCATAAAAGTTTCTTTAACAAGTTTTCAAATGAAATTCAAAAAATAAAAACAAAACTTGTGAGACTGTCGAAAACAAAAGAATGCTCATTTTTAAGCCAAGATGCATTTCTTTTTGAAGATATAAATGAATTTTTTCATTTCTTTTTCCTGGTGCATGCATAACTTTTAATATGAGCAACAATACAAAAAAAAAAAAAAAACTAAAAAAAAATCTCATCATTCTATGCCAACAATCACATCCAACATTGCATATAGCCATGAATACATCTTCTCAGAGTTGGTTTATGGATGGACCTTCATTGGACGGGCCATCATATGTAGTGTGGTTTATTTTCACTCTTTCATGGCCCAAGGATATGTGTTGAAAATATGCTGTAAATATGGCTCATGTTTGAAAAACTCTCTAAAATGGGTTTTTGTTAACTTTTGTTGCAAAACATGTACTTAGGTAAACATCGTTTAAAAGGACCTATATGAGGGTGCCTCAACGTATGTGAGTGCGAGTGTGTGTGTGTGTGCGTGGAAGTGAAAAAACTTCTCTCATACGGAAACGGAAGCATGTTTTGCTTGTTACAAAGTGTAAGTTTGTTTTTATGAATACTGCGAAAGCGAAGAACAAGAATAATAAAGTTGGGCAAAATGTTTACCCACACTTAGTTAAAAGTGCCTGCAACATTGTAATATGATTTTGCCGAGAACGGAATGGTTGTTCATATATTGTAAGCTTTAAAAAGGTGCAGTCAAAATATTTTTTTTTTAACCATGTAAAGCTCAAAACCAATAAAAATATACATAAAAAAATTAAAAATTTTTGCGAATTAGGAGGGTACGAAGATGATTAAACTCACGCTTACTACAATGGAGCAGCAAATCTGAATTTGGCTTATAATTGAAGGACTGTGCGAACATTTATTCAAAAAACTTATCCCCCAATTTAGTTGGGAAAGGACACAGTGTGCGCATTTACCTCTGCTACATAAATTTAAAGTTTGGTTCACAGTTGTTGCAAATGCCTTGGTATATTGCAAAACACGAAGCAGTGAAGTTATTGTGAACTACATGCAGACTTCTTTGATAGGGATTTTTGAGCATTATTTTGGAAATCGAACCACAAACAAAGATTTGGCAGCCCCAAAAATATTTCGAAATACCGAGGTGACCAACTTTCTAAGCCTGCCAAAGGCACCCGAACAACCTAGGGCCTTGAAAGCTTGCACACTATCTCGCTATCACCTCAGCTCTCATTTTTCAAGAGATATCTCGAACCGATCTCGCTATCACCTCAGCTCTCATTTTTCAAGAGATATCTCGAACCGTTTGAGCATTTGTTTGCAATGTTAAGAAGGAGAAGAGCTAGACCCATTGCTAAGTATACCGATCGGCTTAGAATCACTTCCTGATTCAATTTAGCTATGTCCGTCTGTCTGTCCATGTATTCAATATATGATCAAGATACAGGTCGCATTAATTGTCTGATTGTTATGAAATTATGTATATATCACTTCTTTGGCCCAAGGACCAACGCTATTGAGTTTGAAAGAAATCGGTTCAGATTTAGACTCCCATATATATCTTTCATCCGATATGGACTTTAAAGGCTGTAGAAGCCACAATTTTGGGCCCATCTTTACAAAATTTGGCATGAGGCTCTTTTAAAGTCTGACTAGATTTCGAGATAAGTTCTACATATAAAAAGTACTACGTGCACCAGGTGGTGTAGGGTATTATATAGTCGGCTCCGTCCAACTTTTGCCTTTCCTTAGTGGTTATCAGTAGTTTTTTAGATTTTTCCCCACTGTTTGTCATTCTCTTGAAATATTGTCTGACATTCTGAGTCGTTCTAGTCATGAGCGTCGGTTCGTCGAAATCACGACAGACGGACAAAAAAACATAATAGCCGGAAATTCTTCACAGATACTTCTTACCGATGTAGGTCATAAGGGAACGCAAATGGGCCAGATAAGGATATAGCCCCCAAAATCCTTAATTATGACTTCTTGACCCCCAAAGACCTCAATTTTCATCCGATTTGACTGAAATTTGGCACAAAGACTTGTTTTCTGCCTATATTAGTACCGGGTATGATCCGAATTGTTATATAAATCAATAAAGCCCCTTTTCAAACCGATCCCCGGATTTGATTTCTTGAGCTCCTAGAGGCCTCAATTTTCCCTGATTTGGCTGAAATTTGGCTTAAAGACTTTTGCTGTGACTTCCACCATCCGCGCCAAGTATGATTCGAATCGGCGATTTGATTGTTGTTATACAATTCAAATACGAACTGAGTTAATAATGGAAAATTTTTATCGGGATCCATGTTGGTGGGTTGTCAAGATTTGGCCCGGCCAAACATAGCAAGTTTTCACTTGATGTTATACCCACCACCATAGGATAGGGGGTATATTTAGTCATTCCGCTTGCAGTACATCGAATTATCCATTTCCGACCCTACAAAGTATCTATATTTCGGATCGTCGTGAAATTCTAAGACGATTGAACGATGTCCGTGTGCCTGTCCGTCTGTCCGCACATCTGTTGTAATCACTCTACCTTCAAAAATTGAGATTTTGAACTGAAATTTGGCACAAATACGTCTTTTTGCTGTACGCAGGTTAAGTTTTTGAACGGCCCAAATCGGACCATATTTAGATATAGCTAATATTTAGACCATCTACCGGCAAAGGTTCTAAAGCTGAAATTTGAAAGAGTGAGTTTTTTAAGCCTTCCAGCATCCAACCCAAATATGGTTCAGATCGGACTTTATTAAGTTATAGCTGCCATATAGACCGATCTGCCGATAATGATTTTAAAGCCCGATTTCGCTGAAATTTGAAAAGGTGAAGTTTTTTCAAGACTTCCGGCATCTAACACAAATATGGTTCAGATCGGACCATATTTGGATATAGCTGCCATATAGACCGATCTGCCGATCAAGGGTCTGAAGCTCACAAAGGCTGCGTTTATTATTCGATTTCGCTGAAATTTTAATTAGTGTGTTGTTTTAAGCCTCCCGACATTGGACCCAAATATGGTTCATATCCAACTATATTAAGATATAGCTGCCATATAGACCGATCTGCCGATTAAGGGTATAGGCCCATAAAAACTGGATTTATTATCCGATTTAGCTGAAGTTTGAAACAGTGAGGGGTTTTAAGCCAACCGACATCCCACCCAAATATGAATCAGATCAGATAATATAGATATTGCTGTCATATATACCGATCTGCCGATTAAGGGTCTAAGGTTCATGAAAGCTGGATTTATTACCCAATTTCGCTGACATTTTAAACAGTGAGCTATTTTAAGCCTCCTGACACCCGACCCAAGTATGGTTTAGATCGGGCTATATTTCCATATAGCTGGAATATAGACCCATTCATCTTTCCTCTCATAACTCCATTCTTCGCTGTGGCACGACACCTAGATTTTGCAGATTATGCCAGAGAACTCATTAATTTCCTACCTGCTCTTCAAATCCGTTAGTGACATTACTGTACTGGTTGCTAACGGCTAACTTACTGTATGTAAAAATATTCACACTCGACATCCTGACGTTGACACTGTACCATCTTACGCCTTCCATGATAGCCGGCCTTTCCAGTGGCATGACAGTGTCATAGTCAGGCAGCCGGAAAGAGAACTTAGTCTCTAGGTTCCCAATCTGGACCCTCAGACCTTTTTTCCGATCTAGCTTTTATTCGTGTCTGAAGTTTTAACAGAGTTCCCTCTCATGAAAATTGTGGCCCTGGCCACAATGTTTGGCACCTGCCCCAAATGCTGTATCAAGTATTTGGTCCGAAACCTCTTGCAGTCTAATTAGGTTTCCTATCGCCGACTCGGTGCCTTTGACTCAATTGACTATGAGACATGAAGCGGCAGGCTCATACTGATGGTCCTCATTGCCCCGCCTATGTTAAGACAACAACCCACAAATGGGTCTATGAAACCATTCTTTCTTTGAGTAGTTACTTATTGCGTTGGCTATCACTGACCATTTGCTTCGTTAGTCAAGCTCAGAATAGGTTTCTAAGCGCCTCGATCTTCTGCGTTATTTCTCTTATTTCTTATACCTAGTTTCGGGATGTCTTTCTAGACTTGATCTTTTCATCGGAGGACAATTTTCATATAACTTCTTAGCTGGATCTTCTTCATTCATTCTGACAATGTGATCAAGCCAACATCGTAATAGAGCTTTTTCAGCCTGTGGAGGTATACGACTCTAATATTCTGCATCAATGCAAATTATTCTATAGATTTTACCAAGAACCTTTCACTGAAATACGCCAAATAGTGTTTAACCCAAGGTTTTGGCGGTTGGCCACAGATACAGCTTTCGGTGACCGACCCATAATATAGATGTCGCCGGCATAGACATTCACACAATACTCAGCCAAATATGAGCAAGTAAAAAGGCGTTAAGTTCGGCCGGGCCGATTTTTGTATACCCACCACCTCGGGTATATATGTAAAACCACCTTTCGTCATAATCCCGTGATAAATGCACAATTTATGCCCCCATGGCAGCTATATCGAAAAATGATCCTATTTGGACCAAATTCGACACGGATATTCAGTGGTCTAATAAGTACAAGTCAATGTTCAATTTTGTAGAACGAAATATTGGTCTTTTTGGTAGCCATATCCAAATATAGAGTGATTTGAACCATATACAATACGGATGTCGAAAAGCCTAACATAAGTCACTGTGTCAAATTTCAGCGAACACAACTCACTGTTCCAAGTTTCGCCGAAATCGGACAATAAATGAGCCTTTTATGGCTCCAAAACTTTAAATCGAGATATCCGTCTATATAATGGGTTGCCCAAAAAGTAATTGCGGATTTTTCATGTAGTCGGCGTTGACAAATTTTTTCACAGCTTGTGACTCTGTAATTGCATTCTTTCTTCTGTCAGTTATCAGCTGTTACTTTTAGCTTGCTTTAGAAAAAAAAGTATATTTGATTAAAGTTCATTCTAAGTTTTATTAAAAATGCATTTACTTTCTTTTAAAAACCCCGCAATTACTTTTTGGGCAACCCAATAGAAGCTTTATCTAAATCTGGACCGATCTGAGCCAAATTCAAGAAGGATGTCGAACACAACTCACGTTGTTTTAGGCCCTTAAATCGGACAATAAATGAGCCTTTTATGGACCCAAGACTTTAAATTGAGAGGTCGGTCTATATGGCAGCTATATCCAAATCTGGATCGATCTGGACCAAATTAAAGGCGGGTGTCGAGTGGCCTAACACATCTCACTGCCCAAATTTCGGCAAAATCGGATAATAGGTGTGGCTTTTATGGACCTAAAACCCTAAATCGGCGGATCGGTCTATATGGGGGCTATACCAAGAAATAGTCCGATATTGTTCATCTTCGAATTTAACCTGCTTATGGACAAAAAAAGTATCTGGGCAAAGTTTCAGCTCAATATCTCTATTTTTAAAGACTGTAGCGTGATTTCAACAGACGGATGGACACGGCTGGATCGTCTTAGATTCTTACTTTGATCAAGAATATATATACTTTATAGAGTCGGAAATGGATATTTCGATGTGTTGCAAACGGAATTACAAAATGAATGACACCACCATCCTTCGGTGGTGGGTATAAAATGACCGCATGATAAGCTATCTCACTGTCCGAAACCTCGTTCGACATTGAACGATTCGAAACCATTTTAACTGAGGAACGTGAGTCAGCTAGCGTTATCCTTATACGTTGTATACATTTTCATACCCACCACCATAGGATGGGGCATAACAAATCTAGTCATTCCGTTTGTAACGCCTCGATATATTGATCTGCGACCCCTAAGTCGATCTAGCCACGTCCGTCTGTGGAAATCGCGATAGCGGTCGAACGAATAAAGATATCTGCTTGAAATTTTGGACAACGCCTTATTACTGATGTAGGTCGCTGGGGATTGCAAAAAGGTCATATCGGTTCAGTTTTGTATATAAAAAAATTGCAAATTTTGGCCCATGGACATTCTACTAAGGAACAGGGGTAAACTTCTCACATATATATAGCTCAATATATGGGTCCCATATAAACCAATCGCCAGTTTGGACTTATTGAGCCTTTAGAGGCCTAAATCTTCGTCCGATTAGGCTGAAATTTCGTATAAAGACTTCCATTTTGACTTTCAACTTCCGTGCAGAGTATGATCGGAATCGGTCTATAAACTGATATGGCCCCTATACAAACTGATACCCAGTTTTGACATCTTTAGCCACTAAAGGCTCAAATTTTCGTCCGAATTGGCTGAAATTGAACACAAGTCTTCTGTCATGGCTGCCAACATTCGTGCTGAGTATGATGGCGAATGATGATATGGCGCCCTTATGAACCGATCCTCAGATTTGA
Source organism: Stomoxys calcitrans (assembly GCF_963082655.1). Classification (NCBI taxonomy): domain Eukaryota; kingdom Metazoa; phylum Arthropoda; class Insecta; order Diptera; family Muscidae; genus Stomoxys; species Stomoxys calcitrans. The sequence goes on along the minus strand of NC_081553.1, from coordinate 65,298,906 downwards.
CTTCTGGAGCCTCTATCAACCTCAATTGTCATCCGATTTGAATGAAATTTGGCAAAAAGACTTCTGTCCAGTGTCCGTGCCATGTTTGATCTAAATTGGTTTATAAACTGATATAGCCCCCACATAAACTGATCCACAGATTTGACTTCTTGAGCCACCAGAAAACTAAATTTTTATCCGATTTGGTTGAAATTTGACTCATAAAAGCCTCATTTGATGATAATTTTCCTAATGATGTGTTAATTTCTCTTTCGAGACGAGCTTAATGATCGAAAATTTTATACAATGGAAAAATTAAAGCCAAAGGAGACACACCACACCAACCATCACTTGACCCTTTGGTAAGAAGCCCTCACACCTAAACATTTCATCATCAGAAATGTTTAGGTGTGAGGGCTTCTGTTTTTACTTCCAACATTCGTGCTGAGTATCCGTATCGGTCTATAAACTGATATAACCCACATAAAGAATTGAAATTTGTCGCATGGACTTGTGTTTTGTCTTACCACATCAGTGCTGAGTATGGTCCGAACTGGTCAATAAACCGATATAACCCCCCCATATAAACCGATCCCCCGATTTAACTTCTTGAGCTCCTAACATCCTTAATTTTTATCAGAATTAACACAATCTGTCTTGTCTCCTTTCTTGCGTACGGGATGTAGTACGCTGGATTCCAAGTCATCGAGTATGCGTTCTTCTAGCCATATCGCGCAGACAAGCTGATGCATACGCCTTATCAGCGTGTCGCCTCCGGTCTTAAATAGTTTCGCTGGCAAACACATCGACTCCTGCTGCCTTGTTGCTGAAATTAAGCACAAAGACTTCTGCCAAGACTTCCAGTATCCATGCAAATATGAGACGAACCGGTCTTTATATTGAAATAGGCTCTTAAATACCGATATCCAGAATAAATTCTTGAGACCATAGAGGCCACTTTCAATTCCGAGTTGATTGTTACAAAATAATTCAAATGCAAACTGAGTTAATAAGGACACATTTTTAGCGTAATCCAAGATTCGGCCTAGCAACACTAAGCTCGTTTTTACTTGTTAGAGTATATCAAACTCACACATGGTTTGAAATGGCTTTTAATGTATAGAACTGTAGAAAGCAGCTTTGAAATCCACGTGGATGGTAAATTTCGTCCTGTGTCTCTTTGGCCTTTTCAAGATTTGGCGTGGTATGAATATAGCAGGTCTAAGGCTGCATTGATGGGGCCCAACTATCTGTTCTTATTACTCTGTTTTTTTTTTGTGCAATCTGTCTTGTCTCCTTTCTTGTGTATGGGACATAGTATGGATTCCAATCATCGAGGTCTACTCGCCATATCGCGCTGATGCATACACCTTATCAGCGTGTCGGCTCCGGTCTTAAATAGTTCCGCTGACAACCCATCGACTCCTGCTGCCTTGTTGTTTGTCGATCGAGGTACTACTACTTGGACCTCATTCTGACTAGGAGATCAAGTCTCTATTCCAACATCAGGGATAAGTTCTACGGTAGCCTCCATTGACGAACACTAGCAGCTAAGAAAAAAGTTCTTCACAGTAAGATGTGTATGTACCAAAGCCATCGGTTACGTATTTGATTCATTGATAACATTCCCGGATTTTATTTTAACTCCTGTACATCTCAATTCGCTCGCACTCACGTCTTTCCATTTCATTTTTATTGATAAAGGACTCCATAAAGCATATATATTCTTGACCGTCTCGAGATTCTGATTCGAACTAGGTCGTTGGGGATTGCAAATGGGCCATATCGGTTCTGATTTGGATACAGCTCCCATATAAACCGATCTCCCCATTTGATATCTTGTCCGATTTGGCTGAAATTTTGAGGACAGTGTTCTGTTATGACTTTCAACAACTGTGCCAAGTACGGTTCAAATCGGTCAAGAACCTGATATAACTCCCATATAAACCGATCTCCCGATTTGACTTCCTGAGCTCCTGGAAGCCGCAATTTTTGTCCGATTTTACTGAAATCCTGCACATAGTATTCTATCTTGATTTCCAACAACTGTGCTAAGTACGGTTAATTCGGTCTATAACTAGATAAAGATCCTATATTTAAGCAGAATACATGGTGATGGATTCCCAAGATTCGGCTCGGCCGAACTTGGAACGCTTTTACTGGTTTCTTAATATTTCTCCTCTCTTCTTTCCTCTTATACCTCTCCTTCATCAGGCACGTTGCTACTGGTTGTAAAGTTGCTCTGTAAGCAGCATTCTTGGCTTCAGTAACATTTCGATATTCTTGGTCATACCATAGATTTCTTGGGGGAGGTTTCTGGTATCCAGCTATGGATTTGGTGACCCTTTTCATGGAATGGGCAATGATTTGCCAATGTGCCGTTATATCATCGGCACAAGAAGTCGATTGGACTATGCCGTTGCTATCTTTTGCGTTTGGATCTTTTCGACGTCTAGGAAGTCAGTGTTACACACAGAATACTTCCCCATGTTGCAAACTTAAGTTTCTATGAGAATTTTTGTTAGGTTCAAATCACTCACATTCCCCAATACTCAATACTAAATATGGATTATCACAGATTGAGACCTAGTGCTCAAATCTAGTGTTTTTTTATTATCAGTTTTCATGTTTACATTGTCCTTAGGATTTATTATGTTGTAGTCACTCCCAAGAAACTATCATTCCTTTCGAGTCATCAAATTGGAATCTATTTCTCTAAAAATCCAATAAAGTCGTAGACCAAAAGCAGTGGGGAAAAATCTCACATACCAATGAACTTAAGCAACCTACATCAATATATGGCCATGCTTAACCATCTGCGTAAATCATCTCTTTCAATGGCTAAAAGTGACAATTTTACGATCATGATAATAATAAAAGTAATAATGGCATTTTTCAAACACATGAAAAGTCCACAAAAAGACATGTCCTTAAACTGGTGAACATTTTATGTGAAAATAAAAATACTATACCCACAGACCGACAAACTAAACCCCCGGCCCATTTGGAAAAACCAAAACAAAGCAAGTTGAGAAAAAAAAAAAACTAGAATAGAACTCACTCCAAGGCACCCTGCTTGGTTTGTAGTGAGACAATGCCGAAGCGGCGTAGCAGCGTAGAATTGCTTACCCAAAATATCCTGTGGTGTTTCCTTGAAATGAAAAGTAGCATTTATTAGTTAGTTTTGTAAACGCTTTCGTTTTCTTCATCTTCATCTTCTTCTTCGTACTCGTGCTTATTTTGGCCCAGACGGAAAAGGATATACGGCTATGCTATGCTCTCCTAGTTTTGGCATTGCCACAAGAAATGGCACACTGTTTAAGAGGATTCTTAAACATGCGTTTTGCAAGAATATTTTCTGTGTTGATTGTTTGCAAGGAAAATCCAACAGTTGCCGATGCTGTTGCAGAATGCAATTTGAAATTTGCTTGAAAAGTTTATTCGAGAAACGTGAAACGCAGCATGCAAATAATCGCGCCAGGACATTTTCGTAGGGCAATGAAAGGAAGACGGTTAGATAGTGTGGGCATTCCTAGTGCACGGGGAGATAAGCAGTGAATGAGATTGAGGTTAATTTATTGGTTGTGTATTTAGGTAGATTGGATAAACAAGCTTTTGGTGTCAACAGTTTGGAAGAATGAAAATTCAAATTGTGTTTTTTTTTTTGGGTTAAGTTAAAATTTAGTAAAAACTTTTATGGAAAATAGAACAGTTTTCCAAGGACGAATTAATTCGACATGCGGTAGGAAATTTGGGACCCGGGTGTGTCCCAAGGCAGCCGATGGGTGAAGGGACAGAAGAAGTCACTCACCAATCCCGGGCTTTAAGTACATTTGTGGTGTCCAACTCAGACAATGTTAACATCCACAAAGGGAGGGATGAGAATAATAATTACAGAAGTAGGCTATAATGTTGCTTACTTCTCACCGCATAATCAACAAAGCTCTTCGAAGGACTAGAAAAGACATTAATCAGTTTAAGGTCCTAAATAAAACAAACGCCCTATATAGTGACCACGAAAGGCATTTGCAAGTAGAGTAAGTAAAGGGTGATTTTTTTGAGGTTAGGATTTTCATGCATTAGTATTTGACTGATCACGTGGGATTTCAGACATGGTGTCAAAGAGAAAGATGCTCAGTATGCTTTGACATTTCATCATGAATAGACTTACTAACGAGCAACGCTTGAAAATCATTGAATTTTATTACCAAAATCAGTGTTCGGTTCGAAATGTGTTCAAATTTTGACAAATTTTGTTCAGCAATGAGGCTCATTTCTGGTTGAATGGCTACGTAAATAAGCAAAATTGCCGCATTTGGAGTGAAGAGCAACCAGAAGCCGTTCAAGAACTGCCCATGCATCCCGAAAAATGCACTGTTTGGTGTGGTTTGTACGCTGGTGGAATCATTGGACCGTATTTTTTCAAAGATGCTGTTAGACGCAATGTTACGGTGAATGAACACATTTCGAACCGAACACTGATTTTGGTAATAAAATTCAATGATTTGCAAGCGTTGCTCGTTAGTAAGTCTATTCATGATGAAATGTCAAAGCATACTGAGCATCTTTCTCTTTGACACCATGTCTGAAATCCCACGTGATCTGTCAAATACTAATGCATGAAAATCCTAACCTCAAAAAAATTACCCTTTATATGAAATGGAAATTGAGGCCATTTGCTTGGCCGGCCATTCACTTCCAATAACCATCCATCGAATATATTGGGTTGCCCAAAAAGTAATTGCGGATTTTTTAAAAGAAAGTAAATGCGTTTTTAATAGAACTTTGAATGAACTTTAATCAAATATACTTTTTTTACACTTTTTTTCTAAAGCAAGCTAAAATTAACAGCTGATAACTGACAGAAGAAAGAATGCAATTACTGAGTCACAAGCTGTGAAAAAATTTGTCAACGCCGACTATATGATAAATCCGCAATTACTTTTTGGACAATCAATATAAAGCCATCAAAGCAATATCGAAATAGGGCCAAGTTAGAGGAAAATGTATTCCTGCCAAACGGATGGTAATCCAAATCAGACAATTAATGCGGTTGAACAAGTTAAACCGCGCTAAGTTCGGCAGGGCTGAATCTTGGAAACCCACCACCATGGATTCTGCTAAAATATGGGAGCTATGTCTAGTTATAGACCGAAATGGACCATATTTGATGCAATTGTTATGAGTCATAACAGAATACTATATGCCAGATTTCGGCCAAATCGGATGAAAATTGAGGCTGCCAGGGGCTCAAGAAGTCAAATCGGGAGATCGGTTTATATGGGAGCTATATCAGGTTATAGACCGATTTATGCCGTACTTAACTCCGTTATTGGGAGTTCTAGCAGAATACTATGTGCAAAATTTCAGCCAAATCGGATGAAAATTAAGGCTTCCAGGGGCCCAAGAAATCAAATCGGAAGATCGGTTTATATAGGAGCTATATCAAATACTTGACCGATTGGAACCGTACTTACCACAGTTATTGGAAGTCATAACAAAACACGTCGTGCAAAATTTCATTCCAATCGGATAAGAATTGAGCACTTTAGAGGCTCAAAAAATCAAGACCCAAGATCGGTTTATATGGCAGCTATATCAAAACATGAACCGATGTGGCCCATTTACAATCCCAACCGACCTGCACCAATACGAAGTAAAATTTGCAAATTTTGCCCATGAACATTGCTCTAAGGAACAGAGGCAAATTTTCCAATGTATCTCAAAAAAAATCAAATTTTCCAGTTTTAAATGCCGTTGCGGCTCGTGATATCGTTAACCAAGCATCATTATATTTCGTAATTCGCTAATTAGGCTAAAAGTAAAAAGGGAGGCATGCGTTTCTTATTTGCAAAAAAAAAATCTCCCCTATAGGATGGGACTGTCTAACCCCCATCCCTCGGCGGTGGGTACAAAAATTATCGCACAAGTATTTTTGAAGTATTTGCTCCATCTCTACATAGTATTCCATGAATACATCAGAGTTTGTTCTAATTACATGAACAACATATCCATTTCAATTGATATTGCCTGTGTGATGCACCATTTTATCATTGCAGTGCAATATTTTTTGGGAGGGGATCTGGAGCGTATAAGTAACGCATGCTTGCATTATCACGCAACACTCATACGCACTGAAGTACAACAGAAAAATAGATCAACAACAGGAACTTTAAAATTAATTCGAATGAGTATCTGTCTAGGACAAAGTTATGCCCTTAATCATAGGAGTGGAAATGAGTTTTGAGGACTGTTGTGATTTTTGCAAACAAATATGTTTAGATGGATGTGTTTAATTTGGTGGACTGGGATTCATGTAGTTGGTTTTAGGCCGTTATAAAACAGCTTTAAATCTTAAGTAAGTTTATTTGATTATTAGATTATAAGGTGACGTGAACAAACCGATCAACAGTGGTGGAAGACCAAGCCTTTTCGTAGTAATCTGCATGCGAGTTAGTCACAGTGTCTACAAGTTTTCTTTTACTTCTTTACTTTAGGCCCACAAAGTGACTTGTTTAGAAAACTTCCTTTTGGTATATAAAACCATTAAGGAAAGGCAAAAGTCGGGCGGTTCCGATTGTATACTACCCTACACCTACCCTATAGGCACAATGAGGGACCTATATTCAATTCTGAAACAATTTTGATGGACCTAGGCGAGCAAATATGTTAAAGCTGCAAAACTACGGTTGACAAATGACAACATTATGGCAAATTACCCAAAATCTGACGATCGTATATATGGGAGCTATATCTAATTCTGAACCGATTCCCAACAGACTTCACAGATAATGTGGCAGTCGTCGAGGAAAGCGTTGTGCAAAATTTTGGCAAGATTGGTCAATAAATGCGCTTGCAGTGGCTTGTAAAGTGAAAATCGGGCGATATACATATATGACAGCTATATCTAAATCTGGGCCGATTTCTATGAAATTCACAAGTAATATTGAGAGTCATAAGAAAATCCTTTCTGCAAAATTTCGACAGAATCGTATAACAAATGATCACATTTTTGCAATATTTCTGAAAATCGGACGAACATATATATGAGAGCTATATCTAAATCTGAACCGATTTTGAGGAAACTACTCAGATACTGTGGCAGTCGTCGAGGAAAGCGTTTTGCAAAATTTTGGCAAGATGGATCAATAAATGCGCTTGCTGTGACTCTAGAAATTAAAATCGGGCGATATATCTGTATGAGTGCTATATCTAAATCTGAACCGATTTCCATGAAATTCGCCAGTAACATTGAAAGTCAAGAGAAAATCCTGCCTACCAAATATCAAGAGAATCGGTTAACAAAAGACCATTTTATTGCAATATTACTGCAAATCGAACGAACATAAATATGGGAGCTATATCCAAATCTGAACCGATTTTGACCAAACTCTATGTATATTGTGGTAGTCATCGAGGAAAGCGTTGTGCAATATTTTGGAAAGATTGGTCAATAAATGTGCTTGCAGTGGCTCTAGGAGTGAAAATCGGGCGATGTACATATATGGCAGCTATATCTAAATCTGGGCCGATTTCTATAAAATTCACCAGTAATATTGAGAGTTATAAGAAAATCTCTCCTGCCGAATTTCGAAAGAATCTGTTAACAAATGACCATTTTATTGCATTATTACTGAAAATCGGACAAACATTTATATGGGAGCTATATCCAGATCTGAACCGATTTCTATGAGATTCACCAGTAATATTGAGAGTCATAAGAAAAACCTTCCTGCTAAACTTGGAGAGAATCGGTTGACAAATGACCATTTTTTTGCATTATTACTGAAAATCGGACAAACATATAAATGGGAGCTATATCCAGATTTGAACCGATTTTTTCCAAATTCAATAGGCTTCGTCTCTAGGCCGAAAAACATGCCTGTACTAAATTTGAAGACGATCGGATGAAAACTGCGACCTGTACTTGGTACACAAATTAACATGGACAGACGGACAAACAGACGGACATAGCTAAATCGAATCGGAAAGTGACTCTGAGTCGATCGGTATACTTATCAATGGGTCTATCTCTCTTCCTTTTGGGTGTAACAAACGAATTTACAAAGCTATAATACCCTGTACCACAGTAGTGGTGTAGCGTATAATAAAGTGTGCTTTTTTTTTGAAGCTAAAGAAAAGTTTTTCAAAAAAAAAAAAACATAAAATTCAGAAATATATATGAAATCTTCATTTGAATAGATAGTACGGTTCATACAATTTAATGTTTGAAGATTATTTCATGCAAATGGTGACCTTGACTGCGTCTCAAATGATCCATCCGCTTAGTCCTAGTTTTGGCATACTATTTCCAATATTTCTGCCGATACTCCACGAATAAATGCTTCAATGTTGTCTTCCAATGCGTCGATTGAAGCGAGCTTGTTTGTATAGACTTGAGCTTTAACATAGTCCCACAAAAATTAGTCTAAAGACGTTAAATCGCACGGTATAGGCGGTCTCGAACATGAAATAAAATGCTCACCGAGCTCGTCTCTTAATTAATCCATTGTTACGCGTGCTGTGTGGCATGTGGCAACGTCTTGCTCAAAGCACATGTTAATCCAAACAGGCTTTTGCATTTTGGGCAAAAAAAAGTTGAATATTATCTCATATTAGCGTTCACCATTCACAGTTATGATTCTTATCATCTTTGAAGAAGTACGGTCCATTGATGCAACCAACACATGAACCTCACCAACTTGTGACCTTTTTATACCCACCACAGTAGTATAAGGGGTATATTCATTTAATCATTCCGTTTGCAACACATCGAAATATGAATTTCTACGTCGATTTAACGATGTCCCTGTGTCTGTCCGTCTGTCGGTCTATCCCTCTGTCCGTCCATCTGTTGTAATCGCTCTAGAGCTTCAAAAATTGAGATATTGAGCTGAAATTTTGCACAGATACGTCTTTTTGTTGTACGCTGGTTAAGTTCTTGAGGTTAGCATGTCCGCCTGTGACGCTGAAAGCCTGGGTTCGAATCCTGGCGAGACCATCAGAAAAAATTTTCAAACAGTGGTTTTCCTCACCCAATGCTGGCAACATTTGTGAGGTACTATGCCATGTAAAACTTCACTTCAAAGGGGTGTCGTACTGCGGCACGCCGTTCGGACTCGCCTTCAAAAAGGTGGCCCCTTATCATTGAGCTTAAAACTTGAATCGGACTGCACTCATTGATATGTGAGAAGTTTGCCCCTGTTCCTTAGTGGAATGTTCATGGGCAAAATTTGCAATTTGGTTAAGTTCTTGAACCGGTCAAATCGGACCATATTTGGATATAGATACTTTATAGACCTATTTTCCAATAAAGGGTCTAATGCCCATAAAAACTTTATTGTTCATCCGATTTTGCTGAAATTTGAATGAGTGAGTAGTTTAAAGCTACCCGACAACTGACCCAAATATGGTTCTGATCGGACTACATTTAGATATAGCTACCATATAGACCGATCTCCCGATTAAGGGTCTGAAGACCATAAAAGTTTCATTTATTAGCCGATTTCGCTGAAATTTGCAACAGTGGGTTATTTTAAGCCTTTCGACATGTGCCTCAAATATAGTTTAGATCGATCAATATTTAGATATAGCTGTCACATTGACCGATCTCCCGATAAAGGGTCTGAAGGCCATAAAAGATTTATTTTGTATTCCATTTCACTGAAATTTGGAATAGTGCGCAGTTTTAAGCCTCCCAACATCCGACCCAAATACGGTACAGATCGGACTATATTTAGATATAGCTGCCATATAGACCGATCTGCCGATAAGGGGACTGAAGCTTTATTTATTACCAGATTTCGTTGTAATTTGAAACAGTGAGTTTTTCTGAGCCTCATCATATCTGACCTTGTTATGGTTCAGACTATATGGTTCGGGTATATCTAAATCTGAAACGATGATGATGAAATTTTGCCCACATATTGGGACGTCAATAAAAGCACTTCGTACAAAATGTTTAAAAAATCGGACCAACATTGTGGCTTCTACAGCTCTAAAAGGGCATATCGGATGAAAGTTATGTGGGAGCTATTTCTAAATGTGAACTGATTTTTTTCAAAATCAACAGCGTTCATCCTGGGACCAAAAAAGTGGCTGGTGTAAAATTTTAAGACTGTCGGACAACAAAAGCTGCCAGTGGTAGTATAGGTTATAATTAATTTGAATAGAAAATCTGTCGAGGATAAAGTTGTCCTTAATCATAGGAATGGATACAAGTTTTGGTTTGGTAGCAAAAACCAAAACTTGTATCCATTCCTATGATTAAGGACAACTTTATCCTCGACAGATTTTCTATTCTAATTAATTATACCCTATACTACCACTGGTAGCATTTGTTGTCCGACAGCCTTAAAATTTTACACATCTATATTTAGTTCAGATGGATGTGTTTAATTGGTTAAAATGAACTGGTGATAGATTTTAGGCCATTATAAAACAGCAGACATAGAAAGAAAGCTTATGCCGGCTCATTTTGTGAGTACTTCAAACCTGCTGGTATTTATCAGCGAGAATCTTTTAGCTTTATCTACTAACAACTGTATACCTTCCCTCTTTGCCAATGTTTTGAACTGAACTCTACCGATGTACCACCCACTCTACATCACATTAATTTTTATTCACTTAACGAGTATTAACCCCTCACCTCAGCATAATCAGCCTTATTGAAATGACAGCCAAGAGGCTATTATCTTTTCCCAAGTTCTTGCTCTCCTTGCCAGCTAATGGAATATTCAAACATTTTATATTAATAATAAGGCTTATGAGCCCCCACTTAAATTCCACGAGTATAATTTTGCAATTTTATCATCGCATCTTGATAATTTTTTATTTATGCAACAAGGCAACGCATCAGATGAACGAATAAACCAACGACAATGAATAAACATGGCGAGCGCTCCATAAACTAATCAATCACAATAACGCAGCAACTGTTCACACACCCACCACCACCCACCCAAACACACACAGCATCATGTACAGAGAGAGCTGGTTTAAGCACCTGCTATAAATTAATCCATTTTTCACATAAAAACGCAAGAGTGGGAGTGGGAGAGAGAGAGAGAGAGGAGTAGAGCAGAAAAGAGAAAGTTGAAGCAAATGTTATCAGCAGTTGTTGAATGTGAAGGGCATTAAACCAACTGTTAGCAAGATGGAAAGTATTTATTTTTTGCTTTATCTGAAACCAAAAAGAAATATTTCATTTCCTCCCTAACACTAGGCACCCTGCAGGTAAAACAACAACAACAACAACAACAACAACAAAATGTATAAAACAAACCAAAGCCAAATGTAATAAAAATACAAATATTTGAGTATTATACACCTGAAATGAAATCAGTATAAATGCTATGCCATACATCCATATGGGGGCAGATGACATGGCATGTTAAATGTACTGCAGGCTTGTTTAAATGGATTAATGTTCGTACATAGCAAGCAGAAAAACTGAAGTTATTTTTCATTTCCGTTAAGCAAATTGTGTTGACCAATGGATTTATTGGAATTATTTGTTGTATACCCATCACATCGAAATAATGATGGGTGGTAGATCCAATTATTTTAATGCACTGAAGTATTGATAATACAAATTCTGAGAGTATTCATTTACTTTAATATTTGTTGTTCTCATTGGATGAAATTTGACACACTGTGATGTCCGAAATCAGTCATACAACAATCACTAGATTTGGTAGTCAGAATAAGAGATTTGCCCTTACGATGACCAAGAAACGCTAAGTATGGGGTTATGTGAGATTATTGGAAGAATTTCATATTTGATTTAATAATTTTTCTTCCGAATATTTTTTTTTTTTTAAATTTTGACTTCAAGGAAACAACAACGGGGAACAATGGACTTATTGCGAGGCAAGTTCGGTAAACATTTTATTGCACGTTCGGGACCGGTCAATAGGCCGTCTAGATCGTGCAATTTAACGCCGTTAGACTATTTTTTGTGGGGTATGTTAAAGCACATGTCTATATAGGCAAGCTTGCTTCAATTGAAGCATAGGAAGACAACATTGAAGCATTTTTTCGTGCCATACCGGACGAAATGTTGGAAAGAGTATGCCAAACTTGGAGCTCGCTTCAATTGACGCATAGGAAGACAACATTGAAGCATTTTTTCGTGCCATACCGGATGAAATGTTGGAAAGAGTATGCCAAAATTGGACTAAGCGGATGAACCATTTGATGCGCAGTCACGGTCAACATTTGCATGAAATAATCTTCAAACATTAAACTACACGGACCGCACATAAACATTTCATGCATTTTTCTGAATTTTATGTTTTTTTTTTGAAAATCTTTCCTATAGCTCTTAAAGAACACCCTTTACATTGGCAGCATTTCTTAATGATCTGGAATTTCTAGGCATCAATACTACCGTAAGAAAGTTTATTAATGACCTACTTACAGAATGAAGCATTATGGGAGGATTGTTATCTGTGGATCTACAAAGATAGGTCAGCAGAGGAACACCTCAAGGAGGTGTACTATTTACTCTGCTTGGGAATACAGCCATTTGTAAAAAAGGTGTCAAATTAGTCGCTTCTGCTGTAGACGGGGCTATTGCGGTTGGGGGAAGTTTCCCAGCACTCTTAGAGATATACCATAGGAAACTCTACATACGACAGCGTAGTAGTCTGCCGAAAGCTTCATGAATCCATGCAAGACGGAAGTGGTTCTTTTCAGCAGGAGACACAAGTTGCGTACAGTGGCACCTTTCTCCTGGGGAGCTGAAAATGTTCCATAGGAAACTCTACATACGACACCTTTCTCCAGGGGAGTTGAAGACGTTTCGTTTACAGAAAGCGCAAAATTCCTCGCCATCAAGGGATAATTATGAGCACAACATAGACTGGAACTTTGAGCTTCGACTTGTGTGGTGTCCATCGTTATCACAGGAAGCTAAGCTGATAGGTACCGGGCGTCCACAGGTAACGGATGGTGGAAAGCTCAGCTTATATGCGGAGTAGTTGCAAATGCGGCAGCGGGCAGTTGGCGATTTTCGATATGAGAGACTCAACGAGGGGCAGGCGGCAATGGCTGTTAATTAAATACTAAGTGCCTATGATACTCGAGATAACAAGGCTAGTTATCGACGCCTTCAAATAACCAATGGCCAACATCAGCGTCTGTTCCCAGGTTAGGGCGGCTGGCGGCGAGAGTCGGACCTAGTAGAAAGCGGCTCGCCACAACGAGGGATACATGTGCAATCCCACAAAACCCATGCGGTTGGGGCGCTGGGCCAGAGAACTACTAAACTACGAAACAAAGGAGTAGTAAAAACGGACTTGGGTACCGGAAATCTCCTCCAAGAAACCCATGATACGACCAAGAGTATGGAGTTGCCACAGCAGCCAAGAATGCTGCATAAAGGGCAACCCTGCAATCAAAAGCAACGCGCCAGATGAAGGAGAGGTATTGGGAGAAAAGCAGAGAGGAGAAACATCTATTCCGCAGAAAGAAAAAGGAGATAAAAAGATGTGAGTGTGAGCGAATTGAGATGTACAGGAGTCAGAATGAAGTCCGGAAATTCATCCAAAGAATTAAACATCAAACCGATGGCTTTGGTGCAGGCACATCTTGCACACATCTGACACAGATAGCATGCTGAGGATATGGAAAGAACATTTTACAGAACTGCTAGTATCCGACGTTGACGGCGAAGAGGATACCTCAGAACCAACCCCTGATGATGGTATAGAATGTTTCACTCCTAGTCAGAATGAGGTTCAAGTAGTCGTGACCCGACTGAAGAACAACAAGGCAGCAGGAGCCGACGGGTTACTCGCTGAACTATTTAAGACCGGAGGCGACACGCTGATATAGCGTATGCATCAGCTTATCTACGCAATATGGCTACAAGAACGCATACCCAATGATTGGAACCTCAGCATACTATGTCCCGTACACAACAAAGGAGACAAGACGGAATGTGTCAACTACAGACGAATAAGTCTCCTCCTCATTGCATACCAGATACTCTCGAGCGCACTGTGTGGAAGATTAAAACCTAAAGTCAATGAGATAATTGGGCCCTATCAATGCGACTTTAGACCTGGTTAATCCATCCTGGACCAGATATTCACACTGCACCAAATCCTGGAAAAGACCCGAGAAGGACAAATTAACACCTACCATCTTTTTGTTGACTAAAAAGCCGCCTTCGATACTCCTTTACGTTCAAAGGTATTTCAAGCCATGTCTGAGTTTGGTATCCCTGCAAAATTAATAAGACTCTGCAGGATGACACTTACTGATACGCGTTCCTCTGTAAGAATAGGAAAGAATCTCTCCGAACTATTTAATACCAAACGAGGTTTCAAACAAGGAGACAGTCTATCGTGTGATCTCTTTAATATCATGCTATGGCACACTAATCACAAGAGAGCACATACCACTCGCCTACGCCGACGATATCAATATCATAGGTCGGTCACCGGATGTAGTAACTGCAGCCTTTGAAAGAATCGAAAGAGAGTCAGTGAAAATGGGTCTGGCAATAAATGGAGATAAGACGAAATGGATGGTTTCCAATCCCAAAAAGCCTTGTACAACCGAGCAGATAAAGAAAATGGAGAAATTTGGGAACTACAACTGACTGAGATAGTCAGTAACTTGATCTACCCTGGCACCGCCGTAACCGAAACGAATAACACCAGTTTTGAGATGAAGCGAAGTATAATACTGGCAAACAGATGCTACTTTGGATTAAGTAAGCAGTTTGGAAACAAGTCCACCACTTGACAGACGAAGATTACAATACAAGACACTGATACCGTGTTGTTGTATGGTTCTGAGGCATGGGATATTTTGTAGATTCTTCATAAAATATATGGACCAGTATGAGTTAATATAAAAAATATAGGCGTCGTATAAGCCACAAACTGTACGAACTGTATGACAACGATAGCATAGTTACACGTATCAGAATACAATGGCTGCGTTGGCTAGGTCATGTTGTCAGAATGGATGAAGAAGCTCCAGCAAAGAAGTCTTTTGAAGGCAAACACGGTGGTACACGCAAAACCGGGAGGACCAAAAGTCCGATGGAAAGATCAAGTGGTGGGAGACACCTTGAAACTTGGTGTCAGAGATTATTAAATGAGCGCTAAAGATCGAGGAGCTTGGAATGCTATTTCTACGTTCGTCTAGTGGAGTGTATAGCTCGGATCAGTTGTGATATAGGTCCAATATCATAGCAATTGTTATCCATTATTCATTGTTTGGCTAAAATGAGATACCGTGCTACTTGACAAATGCGATTCATGGCGGAGGCTTATTAAGATTTGGCCGGTCGAACTTAGAACGCTGGTTTGACTTCCGACTTGTTAATTTACGAAGCTTCTGGGAGCATACTAATTTCGTTATTCCGTTAGTAAAACTTCGAGATATTCGTCTAAGACGCCATTAAGTATATATATTGTTGATCGTCATGACATTTTAACTCGTTATAGCCATGTCAGTCTGTCTGTCCGTCCGTCCGCCCGTCATAAGCACGCTAAATTTCGAAGGAGTAAAGCTAGGCGCTTACAATTTGGTCAAATACTTATTTTTAGTGTAGGACGTCTGGGATTGTAAATGGGCCACATCGGCCCATGGTTTGATATAGCTGCCATATAAACCGATCTTGAATCTTGAGATTTTGAGCCGCTAGATGGTGTAATTCTCATCCGATTTGGCTGAAATTTTGCACAAAAAGTTTGGTTATGACTTCCAACAACTGTGCTGAGTATGGTTGAAATCGGTCGATAACCTGATATAGCTGCCATATAAACCGCTCAGGGATTTGGATTTCTTGAGCCACTAGAGGGCGCAATATTCATCCGATTTGGCTGAAATTTTGCATGAAATGTTTTGTTTTGACTTCCAACAACGCTAAGTATTTCTTAAATCCGTAAATAACCTGATATATCTGCCATTTAAACCGATCTTGGGTCTTGACTTCTTGAGCCACTAGAGGGCGCAATTGTCATCCGATTTCGCTGAAGTTTTGCATGACGTGCTTCGTTATGACGTCCAATAACTACGCTAAGTATGGTTCTAATCGGTACATAATCTGATATAGCTGCCATATAAAAAACTGCGCTAAGTATGATTCAAATCGATCCTTAACCTGATATAGCTGCCATATAAACCGATCTTAGATCTTGACTTCTTAAGCCACCAGAGGGCGCAATTCTCATTCGACTTTGAAATGAAATTTTGCATGAGTTGCTTTGTTACGACTTTCAACAACTGTGCTAAGAATAATTCAAATCGGTCTACAACCTGAATTAGCTGCCATATAAACCGATCTGGGGTCTTGACTTCTTCAGACACTAGAGGGCGCAATTATTATCTGATTTAGCTGAAATTTTGTACAACGGCTTATCTTATGACCTTTAACATACGAGTCGAAAATTGAAATGAATCGGTTTATAGCTTAGTGCAGCTCCCCTATAAACCGATCTCCCTATTTTAGTTCAGCCCCTAAAGTGCGCAATTCTTACTAGATTTGGCTGAAATTTTACACAATGACTTCTACTATGGTCTCCAATATTCAGTTCCAATTACATAGAAATTCTTTTATTTTATCCTTTGTTTGCCTAAAAAGAGATACCATGGCAAGAGCTCGACAAATGCTATCCCTGGTGGAGGGTATATAAGATTCGGTCCGGCCGAACTTAGCAAGCTGTTACTTGTTTAAGGCTAATTTGCGTCTTTAACAATGGTTCACAGCTGTCTAGTCCCAAGATCAATGTCCTAACTGTCAACGATATTTTGTCGGGTTTGCCAAGGTTCGAATCCTGGCCGGGTTGTCGAGTATGGTTAATGTGGTTATTGTATCATAGATGCGTTTTCGCTATTAATACGATTCAAATACAACATACCAACGCACGACCCGTGAAGCCATCACACCTAATATGTTTGAAAAGTCTTCGAACCAAAGACGAAACGCGTGCTATAGTGGTTGGTGTGTGTTGCTATCTTTGGCTTTCCTTTTCCATTTGCATCTCCGATCATTAAGCTCGTCTCGAAAGAGAAACAAAAAAAAATTGGAAAATTTTATGATCTCGCCTTAACAGGCAAAAAACTTGAAAAATGGAAAATATTTTCGCCAAAGTAAATGTTTCCTTAAAAGTTGGAGAATTTATCAACTTAAAATTAAGTTTGTCATTCTTTGGCTCGAATCTTTAAAATTATGACAAAAATGCTTTCAGCGTAGATTGTATTTTTACATATTTTTTGTGCTAGTGTAGTGTGTATGTTTTTAAATAAAAATAAATAAAAGACAAAAAATACATACAAATGTCCCAAAATTCCAGAGCACATAAACAAATTTTGGACTGAAATTGTGTAAACATTTGAAATAAATAAAAAAATAAATTGGGCCTCTTTAAACCAAAAAAGAGTTCAGAACATCTGGATAAATCAATATTTGGCTGAACTTTCTTGTTTGGTGTATTTAAAATATTTAACTAACGCAATCATATGTTATAAAATTTTAAATAGTATAGTCAACAGAGTATATAAGAATTAGCCGTGCTCGAAAATCTTTAGTACTCTCCATTCACTTCAATCTGAAGTATCTGTCGACAATGAAATTCGTGCTTGTTTTCGTATTGGCAACTTTGGCTATGGCCAATGGCATGTGTCCTGGATGTCCATCCGAAATGGATCCCGTGAGCGCTGCAGCAGTACTAAATGATACTTTGCACAAAATAGCTGAACTGGGTGGTTCCTCCTATAGGTATGGTAGTTTTAGGAATTGCTTGCATTATCCTTTGATTTGAAACATACCATTAAATTTTTATAGATTGTTAAGGATTCGCTCAGCAACCTCACAAGTAATTGCTGGTTCGAAATATATCATGAGTGCTGATTTACTCAATTCTGCTAACCAAGCTGTAGGCTGTAATTTTATCATAATTTTTGAAGCCGGAACAGGCAAGTCGACAGTCGGCTACAAATGCACCAACGGAGACGCTTTGAGTGCAGCTTTTTAAGAAGGCCTAATATTTCTTTTTTAAAAAGTAAATGAATATATGTCAATAGAATATTTATTTATGAAAATGTAACTTAATTTATATCTACAACAGTAAAGTAAAGAAAGAAGTAAAGGAATATAAAACAAGAAATATAAACTTTTTGAAAAAAAAATTTTTTTTCTGAAATTAAACAAAATTTCTATAAATGTTGTCTTTAGAGAATTTTTCTTAAAATTGTATCTCAAAAATATTTTATTGAAGTTTGCTCTATAAGAAAATTGTTAAATACCCATAGGAATTTCGTCTTCTACCGTTCGTTTCTTATCGGCAATCCGAAAGGCTTCGGATGCTGATGGCAGTCCCCTGGCCTTCGTTGCCAAATCGTCTGCTCATTCATTCCCCCTTAGGGGAAGCTTCTCTATGGCCCGGCACCCAAACGATAAGGATCGTGGCATTCTCAGAGAAGGCGTTACTCTCCTTTTTACACCCCAAGACTGTTCATGGCCTTACCGTCTTGGTTGTTATTGCCCTGATGACCAGTTTACCGTCCTCGCGTTAACACCCACCACCTCACACATTCCGTGATCGCCCGGAACACCGCCTGCATGACCGTTTTATGGTAAGGCAGTCGAAAACAGATCTCAGTCCCTGGATTCTCAATGCAGACCCCCAAACCCACTCTGTCCTCAAACTTTGATCCTTCCATGTAGCATAGAATTCCAGACCTGACTGTGCCACTGGCCGCTCGACCTCAATTGTCGTCTCAAGTATTCGATCGGAAGCCTCTTCCACTCCTTCCAGGCTTCTTATCGTCTGTTTTTATCCTCTATCCATTCTCCCATCGCCTTAAGTCTCATAACCGGGTTGCCCAAAAAGTAATTGCGGATTTTTCATATAGTCGGCGTTGACAAATTTTTTCACAGCTTGTGACTCTGTAATTGCATTCTTTCTTCTGTCAGTTATCAGCTGTTACTTTTAGCTTGCTTTAGAAAAAAAGTGTAAAAAAGTATATTTGATTAAAGTTCATTCTAAGTCTTATTAAAAATGCATTTACTTTCTTTTAAAAAATCCGCAATTACTTTTTGGGCAACCCAATATTATATAAGTCCATAGGTCGGATATATAGAATACTGTCACTACACTGCCTGATGTTCCAATGTTGGGTAATATTTGCCTATTCTAGTCTTCCGAATCTGGGGTAAATGGACTTCTTGGGAGTGGGTAATGGTCTCATTCTCGGTTTCCGGTCACTGCTGTATTGTGTCTCCCGCCCATGCACTGCCAATGAAAGTTCAACTTCAATAAAATGTTGTATAGCGATAAAATCATATGTTTTAAAATTTAAAATATTTTAGGGCATAGGGTACATAAGAAATAATGATCGGCGACCCCATAAATTATGTATAATCTGGATCGTCTCAACATTCTCAGTCCATCTAGCCATGCCCGTCCGTCTGTTGAAATAACGATAGCGGTCGAACGCATAAAACTACCCGCTTGAAATTTTGCACAGATACTTTTTATTGATGTAAGACGTTGGGGATTGCAAATGGGTCGTATCGGTTCAGATTTGGATATAGTCCCCATATAAAACGATCTACCGATTTGATCGGTTGAGCCCACAGGAGCCTTAATTTTAATCCAATTTGACTGAAATTTGTAACAAAGACTTTAGTTATAAATTCCAACATCCAAGCTAAGTACAATCCTAGTCGGTCTATTAACAGATATGGCCCCCCTGTAAACCGATCCCCAGATTTGACGTCTTGAGCCCCTAGAAGCCTTAATTTTCATCCGATTTGACTTGAGTTGTAACTTTCAACATCCATGCCATGTATGATACGAATCGGTCTATATAAATATATAGCCCCCATATAAACCGATCCCCAATTTGGAATTCTTGATCTGTTTGAAGCCTAAATTTTCATTTAACCGAAAATGAAATTAATAACTGCTTGGATCCATGTTTGGGATGTTCATCACAAATGGATCCCCATAGAGCTAAAGAAGGACTTAGTGATACTTTACATTAAGGAGCTGCTCTGGTAAGTCCTAATTATAGGTAGGTTATCCCATATAAACCTCTGAGATCATCAATTGAATTGGTTGTTAACTTTCTACTTGTAGGTTGGAAAGTTTAAACTCATCCACCTGTCAAAAGGTTTCTAGCGTCAAGTACCACTTGAAAGTCAATTTGATTAATTCAGCTAAGCAATTGGAGGTATATGAGCTGGGATAGGCAAGACAAGATTCAGCCACAACTGTTCAAACAGTTGCAAGTTTAGCGCAGAATAGTTTTGAAGAATAGTTTAAGAACATTTGTTTAATATTTTATCAAGAAAACTAAATAAATAAATGTATATCAATAATAAGCTTACTTAAAAAATATTATTAATGTTAAAATTTAGTATAGTTAATAAAATAAATAAAAAGGGTACAGCTGAATTTATAAATGAAATCGTTTAAGCCCAAATTGTAAATGTTGGTGGATTGTATGGACTCGATTAATTATCCAAATGAAGCGGAACCTAGAAACTAGAACATAGGAGTAAACCAGTAAGGAAGGGCCAAAAGTCGGGCGGTGCCGACTGTATAATACTCTACACCTACCCTATAAGTACAATGTGGTGGGAGCTATATCCAATTCTGAACCATTTTTGATGGACCTCGGCGAGCATAAATATGTTCAAACTGTAATAACTACGGTTGACAAATAACAGAATTATTGCGAATTAGCCAAAATCTGACGATCATATATATGGGAGCTATAACTAATACTGAACCGATTTCCATGAAATTCACCAGTAATGTCGGGAAAATCCTTCCTGCCAAATTTCGAGAGAATCGGGTAACAAATGACCATTTTATTGCAGTATTACTACAAATCGGACGAACATATAAATGAGAGCTATATCCAAATCTAAACCGATTTCCATGAAATTCACCAGTAATGTCGGGAGTTAGAAGAAAATCCTTCCTGCCAAATTTCGAGAGAATCGGGTAACAAATGACCATTTTATTGCATTATTACTGAAAATCGGACGAAAATATAAATGAGAGCTATATCCAAATCTAAACCGATTTCCATGAAATTCTCCAGTAATGTCGGGAGTTAGAAGAAAATCCTTCCTGCCAAATTTCGAGAGAATCGGGTAACAAATGACCATTTTATTGCATTATTACTGAAAATCGGACCAACATATATATGGGAGCTATATCCAAATCTGAACCGATTTCTATGGAATTTACCAGTGATATTGGAAGTTATAAGAAAATCCTCTCTGCAAAATTTCGAGAAAATCGGTTAATAAATGACCATTTTATTGCAGTATTACTACAAATCGGACGAACATATAAATGAGAGCTATATCCAAATCTAAACCGATTTCCATGAAATTCACCAGTAATGTCGGGAGTTAGAAGAAAATCCTTCCTGCCAAATTTCGAGAGAATCGGGTAACAAATGATCATTTTATTGCATTATTACTGAAAATCGGACGAACATATATATGGGAGCTATATCCAAATCTGAACCGATTTCTATGGTATTTACCAGTGATGTCGGGAGTTAGAAGAAACTCCAAATTTCGAGAGAATCGGGTAACAAATGACCATTTTATTGCATTATTACTGCAAATCGGACGAACATTTATATGAGAGCTATATCCAAATCTGAACCGATTTCTATGGAAGTTACCAGTAATGTTGGAAGTTATAAGAAAATCCTTCCTGCCAAATTTCGAGAAACTCGGTTAATAAATGATCATTTTATTGCAGTATTACTGCAAATCGGACGAACATATATATGAGAGCTATATCCAAATCTGAACCGATTTCTATGGAATTTACAAGGAATGTTGGAAGTTATAAGAAAATCCTTTCTGTCAAATTTCGAGAAAATCGGTTAATAAATGATTATTTTATTGCAGTATTTCTTCAAATCGGACGAACATATTTATATATGAGAGCTATATCCAAATCTGAACCGATTTTTATGGAATTTACCAATAATGTCGGGAGTTAGAAGAAAATCCTTCCTGCCAAATTTCGAGAGAATCGGATAACAAATGACCATTTTATTGCATTATTACTGAAAATCGGACGAACATATATATGGGACCTATATCCAAATCTGAACCGATTTCTATGGAATTTACCAGTGATATTGGAAGTTATAAGAAAATCCTCTCTGCAAAATTTCGAGAAAATCGGTTAATAAATGACCATTTTATTGCAGTATTACTGCAAATCGGACGAACATATATATGGGAGCTATATCCAAATCTGAACCGATTTCTATGGAATTTACCAGTAATGTTGGAAGTTATAAGAAAATCCTTTCTGCAAAATTTCGAGAAAATCGGGTAATAAATGATTATTTTATTGCATTATTACTGAAAATCGGACGAACATATATATGGGAGCTATATCCAAATCTAAACCGATTTCTATGGTATTTACCAGTGATGTCGGGAGTTAAAAGAAACTCCAAATTTCGAGAGAATCGGGTAACAAATGACCATTTTATTGCATTATTACTGCAAATCGGACGAACATTTATATGAGAGCTATATCCAAATCTGAACCGATTTCTTTGGAAGTTACCAGTAATGTCAGGAGTTAGAAGAAAATCCTTCCTGCCAAATTTCGAGAGAATCGGGTAACAAATGACCATTTTATTGCAGTATTACTACAAATCGGACGAATATATAAATGAGAGCTATATCCAAATCTGAACCGATTTCTATGGAATTTACAAGTAATGTCGGGAGTTAGAAGAAAATCCTTTCTGTCAAATTTCGAGAAAATCGGTTAATAAATGACTATCTTATTGCAGTATTACTGCAAATCGGACGAACATATATATGAAAGCTATATCCAAATCTGAACCGATTTCTATGAAATTCACCAGTAATGTCGGGAGTTAGAAGAAAATCCTTTCTGTCAAATTTCGAGAAAATCGGTTAATAAATGACTATCTTATTGCAGTATTACTGCAAATCGGACGAACATATATATGAGAGCTATATCCAAATCTGAACCGATTTCTATGGAAGTTACCAGTAATGTTGGAAGTTATAAGAAAATCCTTCCTGCCAAATTTCGAGAAACTCGGTTAATAAATGACCATTTTATTGGTGTATTTCTGCAAATCGGACGAACATATATATGAAAGCTATATCCAAATCTGAACTGATTTTTTTCCAATTTCAATAGGCTTCATCTCTAGGCCGAAAAACACGCCCATACCAAATTAGAAGACGATGGGATGAAAATTGCGACCTGTAGTTTGGACACAAATTAACATGGACAGACGGACAGACAAACAGACAGACAGACGGACATAGCTAAATCGAATCAGAAAGTGATTCTGAGTCGATCGGTATACTTATCAATGGACCTATCCCTCTCTTCCTTTTAGGTGCTATAAACTAATTCACTAAGTTATAATACCCTGTACCACAGTAGTGGTGTAGGGTATAAAGAGTGGCACATCCCATATCGCAGTAGCCTTCTAAAGCTGGTCCTTTGAGTAACCCCCATTAAAAGGCTACTTAAACGTCAAACATTTTCAGTTTGGTCTATAATTTAACCATGAATTGTCATGCTTGCATGAGTGAAGATCAGCTAGAATCATTGCAGGAGCCAACAATGCATCCAGAAAAAGTCACAGTTTAGTGCGGTTCATGGGCTGGTGGCATCATTGGACCGTATTTCTTCAAAGATGATGAGAATCATAACGTAGCTGTGAATGGTGAGCGCTTCCGTGAAATTATATCCAATTTTTTTTTACAAAAAATCCGAGAGCTTAACTTGCATGACATGTGGTTTCAACAAGAAGGTGCCACATACCACACAGCACGCGTAACAATGGACTTATAGAGAGGCGAGTTCGGTAAACATTTTATTTCCCGTTTGGGACCGGTCAATTGGCTGCCTAGATAGTGCGATTTAACGCCTTTAGACTATTTTTTGTTGGGCTATGTTAAAGCTTATGTTTATACAGATAGGCCCGCTTCAATTGACCCTTTGGAACACAACATTGAAGCATGTGTTCCTGAGATACCGGCCGAAAGGTTGGAAATAGTATGCCAAAATTGGACAAGGTTAGGTTAGGTTTAAGTGGCAGTCTGCCATCAGACTAACTTAGAAGTTTATGTCCATTGTAATACCACGGGAACAAGGGAAGGAAGATGCCTTCTAGTTCCTATCGTTGAACCTTCCAGATCGCTTTAAAAAGACCAACAACTTGCGAATGTTCACATTCGCTAAATCAGACAAGTTCTTAAAGAACCTAAAGTTGTACTCCTTCTGACTGCCAGTGCGAGACAAACACACAGCAGATGTTCTATAGTCTTTTCTTTCTCGACGTCCTCATAGTTTCTGCAGAAGTCTTTACTTGCTGCCTTCAGTCTGTCAGCATGTTTAGGGATCAGGCAGTGACCTGTCAATGACTCAGATGTCTGTTCTAGCCTGCGAGACACTAGACTTCTTCCAGATTGTGCAACATAATTTTGGAGTGTCCACAACCCCCCCATTGTGACCATCTGGACAACGAACTGTCCTTCGCACCTAATTCTTAAGACCTGGCTTACATATTGCTAGAGGCATATCCACTGATTCCAGTTCACCTGGCTGAACTGCTCAAAATTCATCTGTTCTGGGTGCCGGGTCACAGAGATATCCCAGGGAATTGTAGAGCATACGAGCTTGTGAGACTAGAAACTACCAGTCAGTTCAGCCATCTCGTTGAAAGATCTGCCAAAGTCGTTGGTAGTTTTAAAATGCGGAAAAAAGTTTTCCCGGGATTTGATAACTGCTTGGCTGCCTGAGAAGATATTTAAGCCAATTGTCGCACAGTGGGATATAATCGAAAAAAAAAAACTAAAAAAAAATATGCTTTTTGGAAACGGGTAGAGATATATCATATAGAGATTTTCACTATCTAGCAAAAAAAAGAATTTTGAAAATCTGACCACAAATGAAGATTTGACAGCTTAGAACAATTTTTCGAAATTCCGAGGAGATCAACTTTAGGGGCCTGCCATAAGGCGGCCGGACAACTTATGGCCTTTTGCATATGATCTCCAAAAGACCTCAACTCTAACCATTTCAAATTGCAAAGAGTTATCTCAATATGTTTTCAAATGACAAATTTTTTACTCGATTTTTTTCGATTCTAATCCACTGTGCCACATCGAACTACCGATATGAGGCAAAGTTCTGTAATCGATCTGCCAGATAATGGATAGTTGATTAGGAAGACTGTCGAAATGGGCTACGAGATATAAGAGACGAAATTAAGGCCTCGGGTCATATTGCCCGAATATTGTCCAGATCCGACCATGCTTAGGTAGTGCTGCCATTTAGACCGATATGCCGATTTAGGGTCATAAGTCGATAAGACGAGCAGTAATTACCCGAAATCTACACATTGATCCAGTCCTTAGACCAGTACCGGGTGGACCGAATTCTTAGAGACTGGATAAACCATATGCTAAGGAACAGGTGGATAAATTATGGGTCCCATAACATAAATATAAGGGAGAAAGGGGCACAGGGCACGCCACAGGGGGGCATTTTATCGCCACTACTTTGAGTGACCACACCAATTACAAATGCTGCTGAGGAGGGATTTGAACCCGTCTGCTATGCAAACTATGTTATAATCCTTTTTATGGGTAAGGATCCGAACCAGCTATGCAGAAGGGCCGAAAGGGTCCTACATATGGCTCAAGACTGGGTTATACCCAGGGGTCTCAATATTAACCCAGAGAAGACTGAAATATGCCTGTTCACGAGGAAGACGAAGGTGGGCCAATTTGACGCGCCACGTTTCCGAAATAAAACTATTTCCATATCTGACAAGGTCAAATACTTTGGAATGATCTCTGATAGGAACCTTAATTGGAATTGTCATATTCAGGAGCATATTGAAAAGGCTCACAAATATTGGGCACTATGTAGACCGTAGAGCCGTAGGCTCGAAATGGGGCCTGAATCCTAGGATAGTCCACTGGCTCTACAGGAGCGTGATTACACCAATACTTACTTACGCCTCAGTAGTTTGGTGGACTGCTATAGAGAAAAAGTGCAACATAAGGACCATACAACAAGTTCAGAGACATGTTCTCTTAGCATAGGCGGAGCGATGAGGACCACGCCCCCTAGGGCACGGGAGACTTTTCTAGATATCCGACCCATTGACATATTGGTTAAGTGTAAGACAGCCACTGCGGCTATGAGACTAAAGTCTATTGGAGAATGGATTGAGGATGGGAGCAGCTCATTACCATCACGGTATAATCGAGTCGATGATAAGAAACCTGGAAAAAAGGGAAGAAGTTTCCGATCGGATACCTGAGATGAAGCTTGAGGTCGTGTGCAAGGCACTGCTGCCAGCGACACAGTCTTGAACCGACGGAATCCTTGTATTGCCATCTGGAAAATCATGTTACACGGATGGATCAAAGCTAGAATACAGAGTGGGCCTGGGTGTCTACATTGAGAATCCAGGGACTGAGATCTGTTGTAGACTGTCTGACTAAAATACGATCCTACAGGCAGAGATTCGGGAGATCACGAAATGCATGAGGTGGTGTGGTACTAATGCGAGGACGTCGAGTGTGAACCTCTTTACGTACAGTCAAATGGCCATAAGGGCAATAACAGCCAGGAGGGTAAGGACACGATCAGTTTCGGAGTGTAAGAAGAAGATTAACGCCTTCTCTGAGGAAGGCAAGATCCGCATCGTTTGAGTGCCGGGCCATAACGGAGTTAGGGGGAATAAAGGGCAGGCGATTTTCGGTGGTCAGAGAACTGCCGTCGATAAACTTGATTAAACCGAAGCCTTTCGGATCGATGTAGTCCGATTTAAAGGCATGGACGACAAACATGCATGTAACACTGTGGAATAGCGAAACAGTCGGTAGGACGGCGCAAATCTTATGGGGTGATCCGTATCGTGAGAGGACGAGGCTATTACTGAAAGGAAGTAAGAAGGAGGTGAGTATAGCTTTTGGTGTCATAACGGGACACATAGGACTAAGAGCTCACTTATGCAAAATCGATGCGGCAAGTGAAAGCATGTGTAGGGGATGTGGGGAATGAGACGTTGGAGTATTTCCTCTATCATTGTCCGGCATTAGCGGCTAACAGACACTGGTACTTAGGTGGGGACACGATACCAGACATGAACCAACTTAGGGTAGTGGTATGTAAAACAATTTAGGATTTTGTAAGTAGCACGGAATTTCTAACTTAAAATTTTCTTTTTCGAGCTAACTTTGTAGTTTTTATAGCTCACAAGAAACCGATTGCTAACTTAGGTGTATGTGAATTATGTGTGCTAAACTTCAAGCGGATAGCTTTACTCTTTCCAGCGCAATAGTGATTCCGACAGAAGGGCTCTAGTTCATCCAATCGACTTAGCATGACAAAACGGTGAAGGTGATATAAGCTTTTGTAGGATCGCCGACTTATATATTCAGGTCTTGCAAACGAATATCTAGACTAGGTGGTAGTTATGGAATTTTTGGGTAAATTACGGTTAATTGTTTTAGAACAATTTTCAACTTCCGGTTCGTATATACTGTTTAAATATAAAAACTAAAGTACCCAAATATATATCCAAATTTCTAAGCTACGCAAACTTTTAATGAAATTGTGCAAACATTTGAAATAAAACGGAAACAAAAAAGCCCAACATCTGTATAAATCAAATTTCAGCTAAAATATTATTTTTAAAATGAAATATTGACTCTAGGGTATATAAGAGTTTAAAGTGCTCGCAAGTCGTTAGTTGTTTCTAAGCATTTGAATTGTTTCTAAGCATTGTTGAAAATGAAATTCATTATTATTTGTATATTGGCAACCCTGGCTGTGGTCAATGCTATGTGTCCTGGATGTCCATCAGAAATGGATCCCGCAAGAGCCGCAGAAGTGCTAAATGATACTTTGTACAAAGTAGCAGAATTAGGTGGAACTTCTTATAGGTAAATTATTGCTGTCATCATTAATTGCATTGCAAATAACATTCGCATTTTGTAGATTGGGAAGAATTCGCTCAGCAACCTCACAAGTAGTGGCTGGTTTGAAATATACCATGAGTGCTGATTTGATCAATTCTGCAAACCAAGTGGTGGGCTGTAATTTTATCATCATTAGTGAACGTAAAACAAGGCTCAGTTATAAATGCACAAACGGTGATGCTTTGAGCATGGTTTTCTAAGAAGGGAATAATTTTTTATTAAAAAAATTGTAACAAAAAAAATAAATATTTTAAAAGTAGCCTTGTAATGAATTTTATTTAAAATAAGTAAGTAAGAACGAGCTAAATCCGGATGAAGTTCACATTTTGATACCCTGCACCACATTGGGTAAGCAGGCTAGTCTTCGAATATAAAAATTGGTTATATGGGTTGCCCAAAAAGTAATTGCGGATTTTTTAAAAGAAAGTAAATGCATTTTTAATAAAACTTAGAATGAACTTTAATCAAATATACTTTTTTTTACACTTTTTTTCTAAAGCAAGCTAAAAGTAACAGCTGATAACTGACAGAAGAAAGAATGCAATTACAGAGTCACAAGCTGTGAAAAAATTTGTCAACGCCGACTATTTGAAAAATCCGTAATTACTTTTTGGGCAACCCAATATTTGAAAAGTAGAGTTTTGACCAAACACTGGAAATATTATGGGAGTCATAGAGGAAATCGCTATGTAAAATTTAAAAAAGAATTGGTCGATAAGTGCGTTAGCATAGGCCCTTGGAGTTAAAATCGGGCGATACGCGCAATTTGTATCCGATTTGGTTGAAATTTTGTGCAACGACCTGCCCTGCGACCTTCATCATATGTGACATATATGGTCTGAATTGGTTTATACCCGATATAGCTCCCATATAAACCAATCTCCCGATTTCAGTTCTTAAGCACCGAGATTTCGCAATTTTTATACGATTTGGTTGAAATTTTTGCACAACGATTTCCACTATGGTCTCCATGGTATGAATGTCAATAACCTTATATAGCTCCTTTAGCATAGCAATTCTAGTCTATTATCCTTTGTTTGCCTGTAAAAGAATACCGGGCAAAGGACTTGGCAAATGCAATCCATGGTGGATGGTATATAAGATTCAGCCTGGCCGAACTTAGCCCGATTTTATTTGTTTTTATTATAACACAGCTATATCCGTAAAATTATCCAAATATAGACCGATTTTAATCATATTTGATTCAGTCCCACATTTTAAAGAAAATCAGGTAATAAATGCGTGTTTCATGCCCTAATCGAAATATGGTCCAGTTTAGGCCATATCCGGCTTAGAAAACAGGAGGCCTAATCCAAGTCACTGTTTCAAATTTCAATGAGATCGGGTGATAAATGTGGCATTTATGGGATTAAGCTCCTTAATCGGCAGATCAGTCTGTGTGTCAACAATACCTTTATATGGCAGAGCTGGCAAACTATCGATATTCGCGACATTCGATATTTTTCAAAAAAATATCGATAACTATCGATATTATCGTTAATTTCAGTAATTTTAACGCGAAAAACCATACATTTCAGTTTCAAGTTCCTAGTTTTTGCAAGAAGAGTTCGAAGGAACATAGACAAGTTGACCGACAACTTTCTTCGTCCTAAGAAAAGATATAAGTGGGCCTTCTGCCTGAAGGAACTCACAGGCAAATCAGACTTTACCAGACACAAGTTCATACATACTTCTGGGACACCGTGATTTTTGCGGCAACTGCTATCGCCAGGAAGTTAACCTAAAGAACCACATAACATAGGCCCAAAAGAGGATCAATGAGTTTACATGCAAAGAGAGTCCAAAACCCTTGCCCTCAAGGAAAGACTTCGGTTACATGCAAGTCCACGCGAGTACAAGAGTCCGCAATAATATTTTATGTCTATGGCAATTACAGTTGAACCAGCACATGATGAGCCACCATCAGGATGCCTCCAAGCAGTTCAAATGTGAGAAATGTTCCTCGCGGTATTCTACTCCGTCAAACTTGAAAGCTCACATGCAGGAACATTAAATTCGAATTAATTTTGTATGCAGGGAGTTGTTTCCATAACAGCGATAGGCAATTCCAGTACTAGGTTAGAAAAGCGATGGCGAAATTATAAAACATTCTTCCAGGGACTAAGTACGAGTATATTCCCTCTTTTTCTTTTCACATTTGTTCCCAGACATTTGCTTACCAGAGTGTTATAAAATTACATGTCCGGAAGCATACTGGAAAAAAGATCTTCAATTATTTGCTGTTCAAAGATTTTGAAGTGGATCTATCGAAGATGGCTCACCAAAATACGCCTTGGATTATTCCGGAATGTTGGGTGAGACCTTTTCAGATGGTCAAACAGATTTAATGGCTCCTTGCTTGCCCTTACACTATTGTTGGGAATCATAACAAAACACTTCATGCAAAATTTTAGCCAAATCGGATGAGAATTGCGCCCTCTAGTGGCGCAAGAAGTCAAGATTCAAGATCGGTTTAAATGGCAGCTATATCCGGTTATGGACCGATTTAAACCATACCTAACACAGTATCTGAAGGTCACAACAAAATATGTCATGCAAAATTTCAGCCAAATCGGACAAAAATTGCGCCCTCTAGTGACGCAATAAGTCAAGATCCAAGATCGGTTTATATGACAGCTTTATCAGGTTATGGACCGATTTGAACCATATTTAGCACCGCAGCTAAAAGACACAACAAAACACTTCATGCTAAATTTCAGCCAAATCTGATAAGAATTGCGCCCTCTAGAGGCCTATAAAATTCAAGATCCCAGATCGGTTTATATGGCAGCTATATCAGGTTATAGACCGACTTGGACCATACTTAGCACAGTTATTGGGAGTCACAACAAAACACTTCGTGTAAATTTTCAGCCAAATCTGATAAGAAACGCACCCTTTAGAGGCCTAAGAATTCAAGATCCCAAATCGGTTTATATGGCAATATCAGGTTATGGACCGATTTGGGCCGTACTTAGCACCAGTTATTGGGAGTCATAACATAACACTTCGTGCTAAATCGGATCAGAATTGTGCCCATTAGAGGCCTAAGAATTCAAGATTCCAGATCGGTTTATATGGAAGCTATATCAGGTTATGGACAGATTTAAACCAGGATAGGATAGGAATCGCGCCCTCTAGAGGCTCAAGAAGTCAAGACCCCAGATCAATTTATAGGATAGCTATATCAGATTATGAACGGATTTCAACCATACTTAGCACAGTTGTTAGAAACCATAACAAAAATTTTAACCAAATCGGAGCCTCTGGAGGCTTAAGAAGTCAAGACCCAAGATCGGTTTATATGACAGCTATATCATTTGAGCCATTTACAATCTTGGGATTGTAAATGGCCCAAATCGGTCCGGTCCAAACTACACTAATAAAAAGTATTTGTGCAAAATTCCTTCGAAAGTTGGCGTGCTTTTGTCAGACAGACGGACGGACAGAAACAGAAATTTTGTTGAAATGTAATCATTATAGGAAATTTTCCTAAAAAAATGTCTGGAAATTTTGTCTTCGAGAAAAATTTGATTGCAATTAAAGAATCGATGTCCATCTGTGTTCGTCCATTTATTATATGTAGTCACGAAATTTTGCTTACATAACCAATTTTTGCCCAAGGGCGAAAGCATGTCATTACATATTCAATTCTATTAAAAGATGAACAAATTCCCCACCTCCTTCACTGTAATCTCAGTATTTGTCACATATCGCAAATAAAAGCAAGTGTCCAACACGTTCTTGACAAACGGCCCCTCAGCTTGATACCCATTAATCGTCAATATTTAATACAACTGGGACCAAAACAACACCATTCACTCGATTGTAGTGGCGTTAGGGCGAACTTTCACTAAACTCATATGTTGTTCGTTAAAAATTCTTCACTTTAATTTAATGGCATTCCACCTGCCGTTGTATTATGTGGAGCACTTACATTACGTATAACCATGCATTTGATGTACGCTGACAGCCATATTCTCGCCGCCTCTAGCTGTGTAAAAAGCACCCAAAATATTTATATACACCGAGACAGACATAGGGAGAGAACAGTTCATTTTTCATTCGGGTCAAATTGAAGTCAAGAGAAGTTTTATTCAATACCTCACACGCACCAACGATCTCATAAAAATCCTCATTTCGACACTGGCGAAATGCGGCACTAAGGTAAGATATGGTCAAATTTTCATGCATGCATTCTAAACACACAAAAATGTGTGCCTGTATGTATGTTTGAGGACAAATGGGAAAGCTTGCGGCGTGTTTGCATGTATGTGTGTGTGAGTAGGTATTTGTGCAAACAGTGTTTATATCAAGGGAAAATAGCAAACACCAAAACAGCAGACATTTGCATAAAATATACACGAGTTGGTATCAAAATACTCTCAGCACAGAGGGCGTTAGTGTTAGTAGGCATGTGTGTGTGACAATTAGAGTGTGGCCACCTGGGTGGGAAATAAATCTCAGCAATAATCCTCTATAAGGCCGAAATTTATTTCACTTCATAGAAGGCCACCGTAGCGGGGTGGTTAGCATGTTCGTCCATAACGCTAAACGTCTGGGTTCGAATCCTGGCGAGAACATCAGAATAAATTTTCCGCGAAGGTTATCCCCTCCTAATGTTGGCCGATATTTATTTCGTCTCATAAAAGGCCGCCGTAGCGGGGAGGTTAGCATGTTCGCCTATGACGCTGAACGTCTGGGTTCGAATCCTGGCGAGAACATCAGAATAAATTTTCAGCGAAGGTTATCCCCTCCTAATGTTGGCCGATATTTATTTCGTCTCATTAAAGGCCACCGTAGCGGGGAGGTTAGCATGTTCACCTATGACGCTGAACGCCTGGGTTCGAATCCTGGCGAGACCATCAGAATAAGTTTTTAGTGATGGTTATCCCCTCCTAATGTTGGCCGATATTTAGTTCGTCTCATAAAAGGCCACCGTAGAGGGGAGGTAAGCGTGTTCGCCTATGACGCTGAACGCCTGGGTTCGAATCCTGGCGAGACCATCAGAATAAGTTTTCAGCGATGGTTATCCTCTCCTAATGTTGACGACTTTAGTGAGGTATTGAACCATTTTGAATGGTAGTCATGTAAAAACTTCTCCACAAAGAGGTGTCGCACTGCGGCACGCTGTTCGGATTCGACTATAAAAAGGAGGGCGCTTATCAATAAGCTTAAACTTCAATTGGACAGTACTCATTGATATTTGAGAAGTTTGCCCTGTTCCTTAATGGAATGATCAGGGGCAAATTGGCAATTTGCTTAAATTCACTACAATTGAATAACTTAAACAAAAACAAAACCAGTAAGGAAAGACAGAAGACGGGCGGAGGCAACTATATACGAGGGTTGCCTTTTATATTTCGGGATTAGAGAACAACAAGTAAAAACGTGCTAAGTTCGGCCGGGCCGAATCTTATATACCCTCCACCATGGATCGCATTTGTCGAGTTCTTTCCTGGCATCTCTTCTTAGGCAAAAAAGGATATAAGAAAAGAGTTGCTCTGCTATTAAAACGATATCAAGATATGGTCCGGTTCGGACCACAATTAAATTATATGTTGGAGACCTGTGTAAAATTTCAGCCAATTCGTATAAGAATTGCGTCCATTGGGGCTCACGAAGTAAAATAGAGAGAACGATTTATATGGGATCTGTATCGGGCTATAGAACGATTCAGACCATTATAAACACGTTTGTTGATGGTCATGAGAGGATCCGTCGTACAAAATTTCTGGCATATCGGATAATAATTGCGACCTCTAGGGGTCAAGAAGTCAAGATCCCAGATCGGTTTATATGGCAGCTATATCAGGTTATGAACCGATTTGAACCTTATTTGACACAGTTGTTGAAAGTAAAAATAAAATACGTCATGCAAAATTTCAGCCAAATCGGATAGGAATTGCGCCATCTAAAAGCTCAAGAAGTCAAATCCCCAGATCAGATTATATGACAGCTATATCAGGTTATGGACCGATTTCAACCATACTTGGCACAGTTGTTGGATATTATAACGAAATACTTCGTGCAAAAATTCATTCAAATCGGATAAGAATTGTGCCCTCTAGAGGCTCAAGAAGTCAAGACCCAAGATCGGTTTATATGGCAGCTATATCAGGTTATGAACCGATTTAAACCATACTTGGCACAGTTGTTGGGTATCATAACAAAACACGTCGTGCGAAATTCCATTCCATTCGGATAAGAATTGGGC
Source organism: Stomoxys calcitrans (assembly GCF_963082655.1). Taxonomy (NCBI): domain Eukaryota; kingdom Metazoa; phylum Arthropoda; class Insecta; order Diptera; family Muscidae; genus Stomoxys; species Stomoxys calcitrans. Next base: position 65,264,698 of record NC_081553.1, on the reverse strand, counting down.
CCTCTAGAGGCTCAAGAAGTCAAGACCCAAGATCGGTTTATATGGCAGCTATATCAGGTTATGGGCCGATTTGAACCATACTTGGCACAGTTGTTGGATATCATAACAAAACACGTCGTGCACAATTTCATTCTGATCGGATAAGAATTGTGCACGCTAGAGGCTCAAGAAGTCAAGACCCAAGATCGGTTTATATGGCAGCTATATCAGGTTATGAACCGATTTGAACCATACTTGGCACAGTTGTTGGATATCATACCAAAACACGTCGTGCAAAATTTCATTCCTATCGGATAAGAATTGCGCACTCTAGAGGCTCAAGAAGTCAAGACCCAAGATCGGTTTATATGGCAGCTATATCAGGTTATGGACCGATTTGAACTATACTTGGCGCAGTTGTTGGATATCATAACAAAACACGTCGTGCACAATTTCATTCTGATCGGATAAGAATTGTGCACGCTAGAGGCTCAAGAAGTCAAGACCCAAGATCGGTTTATATGGCAGCTATATCAGGTTATGAACCGATTTGAACCATACTTGGCACAGTTGTTGGATATCATACCAAAACACGTCGTGCAAAATTTCATTCCTATCGGATAAGAATTGCGCACTCTAGAGGCTCAAGAAGTCAAGACCCAAGATCGGTTTATATGGCAGCTATATCAGGTTATGGACCGATTTGAACTATACTTGGCGCAGTTGTTGGATATCATAACAAAACACGTCGTGCAAAAATTCATTCCAATCGGATAAGAATTGCGCACTCTAGAGGCTCAAGAAGTCAAGACCCAAGATCGGTTTTTATGGCAGCTATATCAAAACATGGACCGATATGGCCCATTTACAATACCAACCGACCTACAATAATAAGAAGTATTTGTGCAAAATTTCAAGCGGCTAGCTTTACTCCTTCGGAAGTTAGCGTGCTTTCGACAGACAGACGGACGGACGGACGGACAGACGGACGGACGGACGGACAGACGGACGGACATGGCTAGATCGACATAAAATTTCACGACGATCAAGAATATATATACTTTATGGGGTCTCAGACGAATATTTCGAGTAGTTACAAACAGAATGACGAAATTAGTATACCCCCCATCTTATGGTGGAGGGTATAAAAACAAATTTTAATCATCGAAAATCGCTACATTGTTTTTTTCAAAATATTCCCCATTAAAATCTATACACCTTTGCATGCGTTTGAACCAATTGACGAAGGACTTTTGCCACTCTAATTGAGGTATCTCCAAAACATGCATTCTGAGCGCATCAGCCGCTTCTTCAGGTGTAGAAAAATGTTGACCTCTCATTTTAGATTTTACGTCATTCGGTGCCAAGTCACGACTATACAGCGGATGACTCATCATATTGATGTTTGAGTGCTCAAAAATACAGTCGTTTGAGCCGATGTGTGAGAGCTCGCATTGTCGTGGTGAAGAGTGATTCGTCTTCGGCGGTTGGTTTTCCTGATTTCTTGGAAGACAACTGGCAAACAAATGGTTGTGTACCACTCAGAACTGATTGTTCTAGTTGTACGATTGCGACATGTCCAGTTTTGCCGAAAACAACGATCATTTGCTTGGAAGTGCTTCGGGCGCGAGCAACTTTTATTGGATATGGCTCATATTGAAACACCCATATCGTCAACTGCTGTTTACTTTCGGGCTCATACGCGTAAATCCACGATTCATCACCTGTCACAAAATCATAGACATGTTTCGAAGCTCCGCGATCGTATTTTTGCAGCATTGCTTTCGACCAATCGACACTAGCTTTTTTTTGAGCGATTGACAAATTGGGGGTCCAACACGAAAAAATTTTTTGACGGTAAAATGTTTATGCAATATTGAATATATACTTGTCCCACTAATACCTATGGTTGTCTCAATCCTACGATAGGTCACATGACGATATTGCAATATCAGTTGGCGCAACTGGTTTTGGATAACCTTCACGAAATTCTTCTTGGAGTAAACCTCGGTTGAATTCACCATGCCATCGTTAAACACTGGTCCTTGATGGAGCTTCATCACCAAACATTGAATTAAGATCATCGATGCACTGTTGTTGAGTTAATCCACATCGAAAGTTGTAAAAAATAATCGCACGACAATGTTCACGATTTTATTCCATTTTTTGGGCGTGATGAATCTTTAAAGTTACTGTAAACACCACAAATAGCGCTCGTATGTCAAAACGTTCTGATTACGTATAACCTCAAAAATGTCAAGCTTTACGATAGAGCTGTCAGTTGGCAGATTACAACACAAGGGTTGCCCAATCCCAAAATATAAAAAGCAACCCTCGTAATACTCTACGCCATCGAGGGTAGTAGGTGTGCGGCCCCCGTGCCCTCAAAATAGTTTTCTCCAAGACTTAATGGAAAAATTTCGATTTTTAGCCAAAGTGAGTTGGACCCTTGGATAGTTTTTTTTGGAATGTGTATTCCACACAATTCAAAGAAAACAATACAATGGCAAAATGTATGGAAAATGTACGAGGGTAGTAGGTGTGCGGCCCCCGTTCCCCCCGAAATAATTTTCTCCAAGACTTAACGAAAATATTTCGATTTTTTGCCAAAGTGAGTTGGACCCTTGGGTAGTTTTTTGGGATGTGTATTCCACACAATTCAAGGAAAACAATACAATGGCAAAATGTATGGAAAATGTACGAGGGTAGTAGGTGTGCGGCCCCGTGCCCCCCGAAATAATTTTCTCCAAGACTTAACGAAAAAAATTCGATTTTTTGCCAAAGTGAGTTGGACCCTTGGGTAGTTTTTTTGGAATGTGTATTCCACACAATTCAAGGAAAACAATACAATGGCAAAATGTACCTCCTAGAGGTTTTTCACGAATAGGTCGACGTGGGCAAGATGAACGAGTTCTTCTCAAAAACTCAAGTCCAAATTGAAGCGTTAGTCGACAACATGGGATTAAGAGCAGAGACAACGGAAGACATGTTGAGTATTCTGATGAAGACCCATTTTTTACGAGACACCACACATTGGGATAGAAAACAAGTAAAACGAGTTGGGTTCATCAAAAAATTTACTTTTTTTTGTAAATTTTTATTAAAATTTACCAAATTTCTGCCAACCCAGGCACAAAATGAACGCTTTTAGAAAGCGAACACGGATAATTGAAAGATCGGTTTATATGGAAGCTCTATGAGGTTATAGACCGATTCCATATTTGGGGCATTGTGGTAAGCCGTAACAGAACACTACATGCAAATTTTTAGCCTATTCGGATAAAAATTGCGGCTTGTAAGGGCTCAAGCTATAATCAAGGCGGCGATAGGAAGCCTGGAAGGAATGGAAGAGGTTTCCTATCGCATACCTGAGAAGACACTTGAGGTCGGGTGCGAGCCAATGCTACCAGCGGCACAATCTTGGATTGACGGAACCCTAGTATTGCCATCTGGAAGATCATGTTACCCGAATGTATCAAAGCTTAAGGACAATATGGGCCCGTGGGTCTACATTAAGAACCCAGGGACTGAGATCTGTTTTAGAGTGCCTGACCATAATACGGTTCAGCGGGCGGAGATCCAGGCGGTCACGAAATCCGTGAGGTGGTGTGGTGTTAATGCGACAACGACAAGTATGACCATCTCTATGCACATTAAACAGACCATAAGAGCAATAACAACCAGGACGGTAGGATTACGAACAGACTTGGAATGTAAGAAGGAGATTAAAGCCTTCTCTGAGGATGGCACGATCCGCATCGTTTGTGTGTCGAGCGGAGTAACTGGGAATGAGAAAGCAGACGATTTGGCAGTGAAGCCCAGAGGAGTGCCGTCAATAAACTTGGTTAGCCCGAAGTCTTTCGGGTCGACGCAGTCCGAGTTAAGGGCGTGGTCGATAAATACGCATGTAATCTTGTGGAAGAGCGAAACGGTCGGTATAGCGGCGAAAATCCTATGGGGGGATCCTGATTGTGAGAAGACAAGGCTATTACTGAAAGGAAGTAAGAAGGAGGTCAGTAGAGCTATTGGTATCATAACGGGACACATAGGACTACGAGCTCACTTATGTAAAATCGGTGCGGCAAGTGATAGCATGTGTAGGCCATGCGAGGAAGATGATGAGACGTTGGAGCAATTCCTTTGTTATTGCCCGGCTTTCGCGGGTAACAGATACCGGCACTTAAGGGGGTACACAATACCAGACATGAACTAAATTTGAGATGTGGCGTGGAAAACAATTAACGATTTTGTAAGTAGCACCGAATTCCTTAGATTTTCGTTTCCGAGGTTACTTTCTTTTTAGTATTAAAGCGTGCAACAAGCCGATTGCTAGACTAGGTGTTTGTCTATAATGGCATGAGGCGGATCAATATCCGCATCCTCTTTTCAACCTCACCTAGCCTAACCTACATTCAACCAATTTTGTTATTCAAAACAACAAAAATGTTTTCAAAAACAGCAGTTTTTGTCTGCTGAAAATGTTCGTCATTACTGATTAACTTCATGGAAATCGGTTCAGATTTAGCTCTCATATATATATATCGACCAATTTTAACTTCTAGCGTCACAGCAAGTGCATTAATTGACCAGTCTTGCCAAACTTTACACAACGCTTTCCACGACGACTACCACAATATCTGAGTTTGCTCGAAATCGGTTTAGGATTTTTTAAAAACCCATCCGAAAACATCTGCCGAGGTCCATCAAATTCTGTTCAGAATAAGATAGAGTTCCCACATTGTACTTATAGAGAAGGTATAGGGTACAGTCGGCACCGCCCGACTTTTGCCCTTCCTTACTGGGTGGATATAGCTGCCATATAAACCAATCTTGGATCTTGAACTCTTGAGCGGGTAGTGCACGTAGTGTTTTGGTATCAATTCCAACAACTGAGGTGTTTTGTTATGGCTTCCAATAACTGTGCTAAGTATGGTCAATATCGGTCCATAACCTTACATAGCTGCCACATAAACCAATCGGGGATGTTGATTTCTTTGGCCTCTAGAGGCGCAATTATTATTCGATTGGGCTGAAACTTTGCATAAAGCGTTTTTTTGCTTCTTAATGTGATATAGCTCCCATAGATCTCTCGATTATATGTCTCAAGCCTCTAAAGGGCATAATTCTTATGCGATTCGGCTGAAATTTTGTACAACAGCTTCATCCATGACCTTCATGGTCTGAATCGGTCTATAGCCTGATACAGCTACCATTTAAACCGATCTTCCGGTTTTACTTTTTGAGCCCCTAAAGTGCGCAATTCTTATCCGAATTGGCTGAAATTTTACACAATGACATCTCCTATGGTTATCAACAATCAATACATTTAAGGTCCGAATCGGACCATAAATTGATAAAGATCCAATAGCAATTCTTATCCATTATCCTTTGTGTGCCTAAATAGAGATACCGGGCAAAAAAGTAGAAAAATGCGATCGAAGGTGGAGGGTATATAAGATTCGACCAGGCCGAAATTAGCACGTTTTTACTGTTTTTTTAAGCATCGCAGATGGTGGTTCCTTATTTTGTTGTATGCGATGGCATTTGTGGACTGACTTTCGATTTTTTTAAGCACTATATTATCCAATTTGTCCAAAATTATGAATGCAGAGTTTTGTTACGACTTTCAATGACCATGCTAGTATATATCCGATATTGCAATTCTCATAATTTCAATTTATTATACCACCAAATTTATTCAGACTATAGTAGATTGGCAACGCTGCTCTGAGAGTACCTGATTACAGGTACATGTGTGTATGCATGTGGTTTGCACGTTACACTACCAGTACTTATTCTGGTAAGTCAATGTTTAGAGTTGCTTCTGGAATATTTGGCACGTACATATGTAGACACAAACACGCACACACACCCACACATACTCAGGTGAACAATGTACGATATACAATATAGAAGTATATTTGTACACAGTTTGTCATGGAGGATACAATGCGATTGTGTGTACATGTGTCTGATACTTACAAACATAAGCAGTCATGTATGCAGATACCGAGGATATTTATCCATGTTCACACACTCTGACACACACACACACACACACTTGCACTCTCACTAAGGTGAGCATATAAAAGTGCCTACTCACACACACTATCAACATGAGCATGGGATCAAAACATTTGGCCAAGAGTTACAACAGCAACAACAACAATACAATCATCAACAAATGGTGAATAAAAGTCCAACACCAACAACAACAAAGTGTTAACATACGTCATTACAATTTGTCTGCAATACAAAGCCAACATTGCCGCCACACCACGTTGGCGGTGGCATTGATGGCAAAGTGAATGAAAACAAAACAATAAAATGAGAAACAAAAAATGGATAAGCAGCAAACATAAAAGGCATTTGCAATGAAGCAAGCGAAACAAAAGAAAATAACGCTGGAAAATCAAACCAAATAAAACGGCAGTGTGGTGAAAACAATCACATATTAAACAGTAGAGAGCAATTATATAGCAGTGGATATGATAATAGGAAAACGTTATTATACCCTACATCACCATTGTGGTAGAGGGATTGTATGCAACAGGGATTGTGTGTGCATTTGTATGCAACACTTAGAAGAAGAAGAGCTAGACCCATTGATAAGTATATCCAATTGGCAGCCGGTTGTACGCACCGGATTGAACTGAAGGAACCCTTCATCGGCAAGGGTTACCGCCTCAGTGAACGTGTTCCGTCTTTTTTTTCGTCATGGGGGAAGCACATCCTGGAGTGCCTTCTCCGCACGCTTCTGGTCCGTGCCGGGATTGAAATGAACCCCGATCCCTGGTTCTGTTCGATTTGCCAGAACCGCCTCCATCATCGGTCGGTGTCGGTGAGCTGTAACCGGTGCGTGGAGTGGGTACATTTTCGATCTTGCTCTGGCCTCCCTTCACTATGAGAGTATAGTCGTCCTGGATATGTAGCAAGGTGCTGTGGAAACATAGCCAGCAGAGGGTCACAAGCGTCGTTGTCGTCGCCTTCTGCGTCCTCGTAGTAGGACTATGTGACCCCCTCCCCCGACGCAACAGCAGCAGCTCAGCCCCAATATTGCCAGCCCAGTGCCGGGAAGTGTATCATTTTTGCAAATAAACTGTCTCCGTGGCTTGATCGATGAGATTGTGGATTTTATGTATCGGAAGAACATATTGGTCGCAGCGATCAAGGAGACAAAGCTGACCAACACGTTCACCTTGCACAGTTGTCACGGATACAATCGTTCAAGGAATGAAGGTGGAGGATTGGCCTTCATGATACACCATTCCGTGCAATATAGACCCATCTCTACTGCGCCTGGCGCTGGTGACCCCTACGTGGGGATAGCAGTCAGGTCCGTTAATGCTGAGATAGAGCTATACAACGTGTACATACCTCCAGTTGGTAGCTGTGTCCCAATTAATGGTCAAGTTTACAACCTACTATCTGGCCATAATGGTATGGTTCTAGGGGACTTTAATGCGCATCACATTTCATGGCATTCTCCCCTAGGTAACGACCAGCGTGGCATGGCTTTGGCAGAGCAGATAGAAGGCTCGATGTTTTGCACGGTGAATGAGGATGCCCCCACTAAGATTACAAGGAGGTGCAGCAGCTCGCTAGGCATTTCCATTTCATCCCCTGATCTCCTGAGTGACGTATCCTGGCAAGCCGTCATCTCTTAGGGGTCAGACCACCTCCCCATAATTCTCACCATCGAACGACCACCACGACTTCATAACCTCTGAGCGCCGGGCATTTATCAATCAGAAGAAAGCCGATTGGGCTGGCTTCAGAGAGTATATCAATCGCCGCTTTAGTGAACTGCCACCCCCCTCGGATGTGCTAGTAGCCGAGAGGAAATTTCGAGACATCATTAACGCAGCAGCCGCTCGCTGTATACCAGGTCGAATACTCCAAGTGCGGCCCAATTTCCCGGCGCAGGTAGTGGTACTCGCAAACGAGCGTGATGGGATTCTATGTATGGACCCCACTAATCTAGAGTCGGCGAGCTGAGTCTGGAAATGAACAGGGTAGTCCACGAACATTGGCGGAATTTGTGGCTGGAGCACTTGAAGCAATGTCAATTAGGCGCCGGTTTAGGCAAGCTGTGGTCTACTGGTAAGTCACTCTCGAACCCTGGTAGACGGGGTGACAGGACCGGAGTCACTTTTGACGAAGTTACCGTGACTGATCCGAAGAGATGCGACAGTTGTTCAACCGTCACTTTATTGTGCATCCCGAGAGTGACAGAGCAAGGAGCAGAGCCATTCGCCGTATTCGTGGCTTCCGAGCCAAAGAACAGCCATCACAATTTACCGTGGATCAAGTTACGAATGTAATCCATGGCGCCAAATCATCTAAGGCGTTGGGCCCCGACGGAATCTCTACATTGATGTTGAAGAATCTGGATTCATCTGGAGTTGAGTACCTTACTACTGTCCTCAACCTGCCTTTGAACACTCTTATAAAGGGTGATTTTTTTGAGGTTAGGATTTTCATGCATTAGTATTTGACAGATCACGTACGATTTCAGACATGGTGTCAAAGAGAAAGATGCTCAGTATGCTTTGACATTTCATCATGAATAGACTTACTAACGAGCAACGCTTGCAAATCATTGAATTTTATTACCAAAATCAGTGTTCGGTTCGAAATGTGTTCATTCACCGTAACGTTGCGTCCAACAGCATCTTTGAAAAAATACGGTCCAATGATTCCACCAGCGTACAAACCACACCAAACAGTGCATTTTTCGGGATGCATGGGCAGTTCTTGAACGGCTTCTGGTTGCTCTTTACTCCAAATGCGGCAATTTTGCTTATTTACGTAGCCATTCAACCAGAAATGAGCCTCATCGCTGAACGGTGAATGAACACATTTCGAACCGAACACTGATTTTGGTAATAAAATTCAATGATTTGCAAGCGTTGCTCGTTAGTAAGTCTATTCATGATGAAATGTCAAAGCATACTGAGCATCTTTCTCTTTGACACCATGTCTGAAATCCCACGTGATCTGTCAAATACTAATGCATGAAAATCCTAACCTCAAAAAAATCACCCTTTAGTTCCCGATGTCTGGAAAATAGGCTATTGAAGCCAGGAAAGGACCCGCGTTTGGGGGAGTCGTACAGACCGTTCTCCCTTCTTTCACCAGTAGCAAATACGCTTGAGGTATTACTCCTCCCGCCGCCGTAGGAGAATTTCCATTCGCCGAGCATCAACATGGATTTCGAAGACTGCATAGCACAACAACAGCTTTGCATGCCATCACCGCTCACATTTGCTGTGGCTTCAACAGGCACTGAAAGTATCGAAAGCATTCGACACGGCCAGCCATGCCAAACTATTTCAGGACATCGCCAACACGTCTCTCCAGCCAGACCTGAAACGCTGGGTTGCGAATTATCTGTGTGGTCGCCAGTCATTTGTGGAATTGAGGGGTAAGAAGTTGAAGCACAGCCCCACCTTTCGAAAGGGTGGGGGGAGGACTAATGTTCGCAACCTTCCAAAGCGCTAGGTAAACACTCGCACGGTAAGCAAGGTTGAAAAGGTTGCATAGTGGACGAGCAAGCGTCGAAGAACACTTACAAAGGACAAGTGTTGATATACCGTCCGGGCCCGGAGATTTAATAAGAGATCGAGATCCGCAAGGACCCTTTTAACTCAACGTGTTCGAAAGAATATCTGAGGCATCGAACTAGGTACACTATCAATCACGGGGAGTGGTTGATTGCTAAACGGCAAGGAAGAATTTCCTACAAACATTTCAGCCAGTAAATTAGCCTTATCAACCTGATCATCCTTAACATCATCTTGATCATCACTGATCATCCTTAACAAGAGTTGGGATTGCCGATGGGTTGCCCTTTACTCTTTTTCCGAATGACCAAAAGCTCTAGCTTCCTCTCGAAGAAGCAATAACTTTGGCACGAATATGCTCTTCGTAAAGAAACTTTTCTTGTCTAAGTACACGAAGTTCTTGCCTTTTTGCGCAGCATTTCGGTATTGACATTTTTGTTCAGACGCCAAGTCCTAAATGCATCCATCCTCTTTTGATCTGATAGCATCTCGGCATTTCCGGTTAAACCAAATTTTATCTTTTGATTTAACCGATACCGGTGTTTTGGTATCAATTCCAACAACTGTGCTAAGTATGGTTCCAATCTTGACATCTTGCGTTACTAGAGGGCGCAATTCTCATCCGATTTGGCTGAGATTTTGCACGTGCTGTTTTGGTATCACATCCAACAACTATGCTAAGTATGGTTCCAATCGGTTCATAACCTGATATAGCTGCCATATAAACCAATCTTGGATATTGACTTCTTGCGCCACTAGAGGGCGCAATTCTCATCCGATTTGGCTGATATTTTGAATGAAGTTGTTTGTTACGACTTCCAACAAGCTGCCATATAAATCGATCTGGGATCTTGACTTCTAAAGCCTCTAGAGGGCTCAATTCTTATCCGATTTGGCTGAAATTTTGTACAACGGCCTACAACATACGTGTCTAATATGGTCTTAATCGATCTATGGCCTGATACAGTTCCCATATAAACCGATCTCCCGAATATGCTTCTTGAGCCCCTACAAGGCGCAATTCTTATCCGAATGGACATTCAGTTTTCCTCTGGTCCGCAACGGACAAACAATTCTCTTCCAATATTCTTTGTTTGCATAAAAAGTGATACCGCGCAAAGAACTCGACGAATGCGATCCATGGTGTAGGGTATATAAGATTCCGTCCGGCCAAACTTAGCACGCTCTTACTTGTTTTCTATACATTTTTAGCAGAATCCATGGTGGTGGGTTCCCAATATTCGGCCCGGCCAAACGTAGCACGCTTTTTATTGTTTTATCTGCTACCAAACTGCCCATACATACAATTGGAAGTAGCCATGGGGTGCGCCCAAGTAATATGCAAAACACTGGTAAAATGTTTGCTGTGAACCCTTTAATAAATAATTTTTAAATTTCCTGTTGCATAAAATCGAAATTTTTACATCAACGGCAAACTAAACATGGAAATAAACCAGAACCACACACACACACACACACATTCATGCACCACACAAAGTCCAAACGAGCATCGGCCATCGACCAAAATACCAAACAGAAAAAAAAACGAAATTTTTTGTATAAAATTCATGAACGAGATGCTGCAAATGCTGGAAATGTTAAATAATTAATCTATTCGAATTCTCTCAACCATTTGATTTAAAGTGTTAACATTTACCTGATGCCAACAATAAATTCAGCTGGGAATTCTTTGGAATCACTTGCCTGTAGAGTGGTTTGGTTTGGGAATAGTTTGGGGAGCAGAAGGGAAACAACAACACCATCGCAAAGCAAATGAAATGATTTTTGTACACTCGCCCTTTAGTGCATATGTAACCCAGTATGTGTATTGTGAATAATTTATATGCCAGTGTGAATTGCTAAAAAGCGAATCTAAAATTCATATGCTTTTGGTGTTGCGTTTTTAGCATGGAATGGAATGGAATGCCCACATGCTATTTAGCATCAAACTGGCATTGGCGAATGAAACATTTCATGTTCATGCCAAATAATTAAAGTTCTAAACACTTGAATACCAAAATGTTATGCATTTGACCAACCACATGTGTTTACAATGTTGCCAACATCATTGCAAACTTTTCTACTAGAATTCATGATGGATGTTGCGGATTCATAGAACTGGTTGGTGATTTGAAGCATAACCTACACATATAACACATACATTATTTAATAGTTCTTTTTGAAGCCTATGCGTTCAATATCAGTTATGTTTAGCTGTCATTTACCACATTACACATATTTACCACAAACCAAGGGCTGTCCAACTTATTTATTAGTTGACAGCCGTGTGTGATTTTATTTATTAATAAATTCCACATTTGGTTTTAAATCAAAAAAAAAATCAAAAATTTGGTCGAAAGGATAATGGACTGCAGTTATTGGGATTCCATCCCTTCATCAGGGGTAAACTAAAATGCAAAACTTGCCCATTAACATTCCATTAAGGAACAGGGGCAAACTTCTCACATATCAATGAGTGCAGTCCGAGGTTTAAGCTCAATGATAAGGGGCCTCCTTTTTATAGCCGAGTCCGAACGGCTTGCCGCATAGCGACACCATTTGGAGAGAAGTTTTACATGGCATAGTACCTCACAAATGTTGCCAGCATTAGGAGGGGAAAACCACCGATGAAAACTTTTTTTCTGATGTTCCCGCCAGTATTCGAACCCAGGTGTTCAGCGCCATAGGCGGACATGCTAACCTCTGCGCTATGGTGACCTCATCAGGGGTATTCACGAATAAATATATGAGAAACACACTATTGCTCATGACTTCGAAGACCACGATAGACTACAACAAGTAAAAAATGGGTTTCGTTCGGCCGGACCGAACTTTGGCTACCCACCACCTGGGGTATATATGTAAACTACCTTGAGTCATAATCCGGTGAAAAAGGTATAATTTATGCCCCCATAGTAAGTATAAGTCATTGTTCAATTTTGTAGAACAAAATATTGGTCCAAATATAGACCGATTTGAACCATATACGACACTGATGTCTAAAAGCCTAACATAAGTCACTGTGTCAAATTTCAGCGAAATTGGATTATAAATGCGCCTTTTATGGGTTCAAAACCTTAAATCGAGAGATCGGACTTTGTGGCAGCTCTATCCAAATCTGGACCTATCTGAGACAAATTGAAGTAGGATGTCGAAAGGCCTAACACAGCTCACTGTCCCAAATTTTGGCGACATCGGACAATAAATGCGCCTTTAATGGGCGCAAGACCTTAAATCGAGAGATCGGTCTATATGGCAGCTATTTCCAAATCTGTACCGATCTGGGCCATTTTGCAGAAGGATGTCGAGGGGCCTTACTTAACTCATTGTCCCAAATTTCGGTGACATGGGACAATAAATGCACCAATTATGGGCCCAAACCCTTAAATCAAGAGATCGGTCTATATGACAGCTATATCCAAACCTGGACCGATCTGGGCCATATTGCAGAAAGATGTCGATGGGCCTTACTTAACTCACTGTCCCAAATTTCGACGAAGTCGGACAATAAATGCGCTTTTTGTGGGCCTAAGACCTTAAATCGAGAGATCGGTCTGTATGACAGCTATATCCAAATCTGCACCGATCTGGGCCAAATTGAGGAAGGATGTCGAAGGGCCTAACACAACTAACTGTCAACAATTTTGGCGAAATCGGAAAATAAATGTGGCATTTTATGGGCCCAAGACCTTAAATCGAGAGATCGGTCTATATGGCAGCTTTTTTCACATCTGGACCGATCTGTGCCATTCTGCAGAAAGATTTCGAGGGTCCTAACACAACTCACTGTCTTCAATTTTGGCAAAATCGGAGAATAAATGCGCCTTTTATGGGCCCAAAACCTTAAATCGAGAGATCGGTCTATATGGCAGCTATATCCAAATCTGGGCCGATCTGGGCAAAATTAAAGAAGGATGTCGACAGGCTTAAGAGAACTGACTGCCACCACTTTTAGCGCAATCGGAAAATAAATGTGGCATTTTATGGGCCCAAGACCTTAAGTCGAGAGATCGGTCTATATGGCAGCTATATCCAAATCTGCACCGATCTGGGCCAAATTGACGAAGGATGTCGAAGGGCCAACACAACTCACTGTGCCAAATTACAGCAAAATCGGTTAATAAATGTGGCTTTTATGGTCCTCAGACCCTAAATCGGCGGATCGGTCTATATGGGGGCTATATCAAGATATAGTCCGATATAGCCCATCTTCGAACTTAACCTGCTTATGGGCAAAGAAAGAATCTGAGCAGAGTTGCAGCTCAGTAACTCTATTTTTAAAGGCTGTAGCGTGACTTCAACGGACAGACGGACAGATGGCCTGACATGGCTAGATCGTCTTAGATTTTCACGCTGATCAAGAATATATATACCTTATAGGGTCGAAAATGGATATTTCGATGTTTTGCAAACGGAATGACAAAATGAACATACCCCCATTCTTTGGTGGCGGGCATAAAAAGAACTATGAGAAATAACCGATCAACAAACAAGTAAAAGCGTGCTAAGTTCGGCCGGGCCGAATCTTATATACCCTCCACCATGGATCGCATTTGTCGAGTTCTTTTCCCGGCATCTCTTCTTAGGCAAAAGAGGATATAAGAAAAGACTTGCTCTGCTATGAGAGCGATATTAAGATAGGGTCCGGTTTGGACCACAATTAAATTATATGTTGGAGACCTGTGTAAAATGTCAGCCAATTCGAATAAGAATTGGGCCTTTTGGGGGCTCAAGAAATAAAATAGAGAGATCGATTTATATGGGAGCTGTATCGGGCTATAGACCGATTCAGACCATAATAAACATATAAACACGTACATAATTTCAGGCAAATCGGATAATAATTACGACCTCTAGAGGCTCAAGAAGTCAAGATCCAAGATCGGTTTATATGGCAGCTATATCAGGTTATGAACCGATTTAAACCTTATTTGACACATTGTTGAAAGAAAAAATATGCAAAATTTCAGCCAAATCAGATAGGAATTGCGCCCTCTAGAAGCTCAAGAAGTCAAGTCCCCAGATCTGTTTATATATGACAGCTATATCAGGTTATGAACTGATTTGAACCATACTTGGCGCAGCTGTTGGATATCATAACAAAATACTTCGTGCAAAAATTCATTCAAATCGAATAAGAATTGCGCCCTCTAGAGACTCAAGAAGTCAAGACCCAAGATCGGTTTATATGACAGCTATATCAGTTTATGGACCGATTTCAACCATACTTGGCATATCATATATGTTGGATATCATAACAAAACATGTCGTGCAAAATTTCATTCCAGTCGGATAAGAACTGCGCACTCTAGGGGCTCAACAAGTCAATACCCAAGATCGGTTTATATGGCAGCTATGTCAAAACATGGACCGATATGGCCCATTTACAATACCAACCGACCAACACTATTAAGAAGTATATGTGCAAAATTTGAAGCGGCTAGCTTTACTGCTTCGGAAGTTAGCGTGCTTTTGACAGACAGACGGACGGACGGACATGGCTAGATCGACATAAAATGTCGCGACGATCAAGAATATATGTACTTTATGGGGTCTCAGACGAATATTTCGAGTAGTTACAAACAGAATGACGAAATTAGTATATCCCCCATCCTATGGTGGAGGGTATAATTAGGAATTCGACCTGAATGTATGCTTTGTGATACATGGCGCCTATAGAGGGCGCAATTCTCATCCGATTAGGCCAAATTTTTGTGCGATAATTTTTCTCATGACTTCCAACTGACCTTATTAAAGTTGGTTTTATTCGGCCTGTGCATTGATATTGCTTCTTTACAAATCGTTTTCTGGATTTCTACTTCTCATTTTAGTTTGAAATATAGGTGATGGGAAATTAATGACAGTATCGATACTATCGATATTATCGATACTATCGATATTATCAATACTATCGATATTTGTTATTAGAAATAACGAAAATATGAATATTGCGATTATCGATTGTTTGCCAGCTCTAGATCTAGGTCTATAATAGCATAATCCCCAAACCTAAGGTGGTGTGTTTAAAAATGTGGCTAATAATTGAAAAAGTAATTTGAAATTTTTTGTTTTGCCAAATTTCAGTTAACAATAGCGAAATATGGAAATTTTGTGGCCAATATTTTGAGTCTTTTTCTCTCTCCCTAATTTACTGTCATAATGTGTAATTCTTATTTCCTTAGAATAATTTGGCAAAAAATGGATTTCTACGAATAATTTAAGAAAAAAAATTGCAAATTTGTTTTCTGTTTAGGATTACAAAGTTGTCCAATTGTTTTGAAGACGCATTAATTTCAAATTCAACTTTGAACTTTTGCCATAATAGGTACATCATTCTCCTTAATTTGTGATATTTCTTAGGTTGCATGGAAAACTTGGACAATGGCTCTTTGGTCTTTAAATTGCCATTCATTCATTTATTCGTCCGTACATTCGTGCGTTCGTTCGGTTGTTTAGTTCATTTACATATTGCAGAGACATGGCTCATTTTTCTATAAACTCCATAGCAGATGGAGCGTTAAAGGAGGGATCGGTTGTGATTTTAGAGTGACAAAATTATATTCATATTAAGCAATTTAAAGCAGATTTTTAATCGCGTAAAGTGGTGTTATTTTATGGATGATTATGGATTAGATGATGAAGAGGGATTGTTGTAGCTGTTTATTATGTTCTATCTTTCGTCTGCTTGATTCTGTTGAGTGTCAAAACCCAGGAATTCTGTGACTAAGATGGGGTGGGTCCACAGGGATCTGGGTCTGAGTCGAGTGGGTCTGGCCGGGCAGTTAAACAGGTGACGTGTATTGTGCGGTTCCTGGTTACAATCGAGACATACATCTTGCACGTCGGCATCAATCCTAGCTCTGTAGAAATTGAGGCATCTGCATCTGCCGGAACGTAATTGAGCCAGAACTACTCTGGTTTGCCGGGGGGAGGTCGATTTCTTCAGGTGCAATGAGTGGCGGTCGTTCTCCAAGGACTACATTCACCCGGTAGCCAATTACCGTATCTGCTACCATGTCTGCATGAATGTTGTTTAGACCTGCTTGTATGTGTAAGAGGGATTGTAATTCCAAGCTGTGTCATGTTCGTCTTATGGACCTACACATAAATACATTCTCGATCATCTTAACATTTTCAGGCTGTTGAGCTATATTCCATTGTCAAAATCACGATTTAAGGTGTGATATTTATACCCTACACCACCACTGTGGTACAGGGTATTCTAACTTTTTGCCACCATTTGTGGAGTCATAAAAAAAAGTTTGCTGAAAATAGCAAACACTGTCTGCTGAATATTTGTAGTTAATTTTGCTGTAGTTCTGCAGTAGTACTGCAAATAGTATATTTTTTTTTTTCAACAGACTTGTGTACTCCAAACAGCAGATTTTGTTAGTTGAAATATCAGTAAGAAATGTTTGCTAATGCAACCGCCCTATGTTTGCAGAAACAGCAGTAATGTCTGCTTTCCCATTGTCAGCGGACAAAAACTGCTGTTTTAGCAAACAGTTTCGCTGTTTTGAATAACAAATTTCTATGTCTATGTAACTTCTATTACCGGGGATATTGTAGATCCAATCGGTTCTATCAGCAACCAGGCTCAGGTAGGTTGTAATTCACACTGCCTGGATCATCGAACATTGCATCAAGGGTAACACAGTGTCCAAAGCCGCCACATGACTAGGGAGAAAGCTCCCTAAGACTCACGGCAGTGGTCGCAGCAATTTGTCAAGCCACAATGTCCAGAGGCATTAGATGTAGCATTAAATTCAGTGCGGCTGTGATGCACAAACAAGCCATCTTTTGGATCCCGTTAAGTATTGAGCAGTAGATGGACTTTTGATGCGCCGTCCACCAAACCACAACACCATAAAGCATTATAGGTCTGACAACTGCAGTATATACCCAATGCATGACGCGCGGTCTAAATCCCAAACTTTTGCCAATAGCTCTCTTGTAGGTGTATATAGAAAGAGATGCCTTTCATGCCCTTTCCAAAATGTTGTATTTGAATTTCAATTTCAAAATTTTGTGTAAATGTGCCTTCTTTAAATGGAACTTTCTCTCCTCCCAAGGGGAAAAGTGCCACTGTAGGTAACTTGTATATCCTGCTGAAAAGAACTAGTTCCGTCTTGTACGGATTTAAACTTTGACCACTTTCGTTAGACCACTTTGCTGTGGCACATAGAACTTCCTGAAGTATATCTCTAAGAGTGCTGGAAACTTTCCCCTAACCACAATTGCCAAGTCATCAGCATACGCGACCACTTTTACACCTTTTTCTTCCGGAGAGGATACAGTACATCTCTTGGAGGTGTTCCTCTGTTCCTCCCTATTTAGATCCACAGATCCCAAGCCTGCCATAATGCATCTTTTAGTAAGTAAGTTATTATGAAACTTTCTTAAGGTAGAGTTGATGCCTAGAACCTCCATCTCCTTCATGACTGACGTCGGTTTTACATTTTTGAAAGCACTTTCAATGTCAAGAAAGCGAGAGAACCCTCTATGTAGCCGCCTACGTCGCGAAGAGCTGTTTCAGTGGACTTGCCCTTACTATTGGGTTGCCCAAAAAGTAATTGCGGATTTTTCATATAGTCGGCGTTGACAAATTTTTTCACAGCTTGTGACTCTGTAATTGCATTCTTTCTTCTGTCAGTTATCAGCTGTTACTTTTATCTTGCTTTAGAAAAAAGTGTAAAAAAAGTATATCTGATTAAAGTTCATTCTAAGTTTTATTAAAAATATATTTACTTTCTTTTAAAAAATCCGCAATTACTTTTTGGGCAACCCAATATATGCATGCTGCTGCCGCGACAGGCGATCTTCAGCGATCTTTGCCCTAAGATATATTTCTATCAACCTCTAAAGAGTCTTCAACATAATAGATGACAGACCAATGGGACGAAAATCTTTTGCCTTAGTGTGGTATGGCTTTCCTGCTTTCGGAATGAAAATCTCCTGCGTGTCCCTGCATCCCACAGCTATATATATGACATGTATATATATATACATGTATATATATATACATGTATATATATATACATGTATATATATATTTATATATGGCTGATGCAAGCAGAGTATATCTCCCCAAGCCAAGGAACCAGTATATCAGACACAGCTTGTAATTCAACCGGTAATACATCATCAGTGCCTGGCGACTTAAAGAAGTCGAAACTTCTTATCGCCCTAAGGATTTTCGGGTCAGACATAACATCCCTTGAGTCCTTAGAAGCCGCCATTTTTGTGGGATTTGGCTGAAATTTTGCATGCGGTGTACGCTGTTACGACTTCCAACAACTGTGGCAAATACGGTCCAAATCGATCTAAAACCTGAAATAGGTTTCATATATACCGGTCTCTCGATCATCCTTGTTCGCTTCCTAGATCTTCAATTTTTGCTGGTTTGACAGAAGTTTGGCATGTAATAGAATAAAATTGTGCCCTTTAACTAAATTAAGTTGGTATACAATTTTCGACGAATCCATGGTGGTGGGTTCCCAAGATATGGCCCGGACGAACTTAGCACGTTTTTACTTGTTTTCCTTTTTCAATTCCTGTCACTTCAAAAAGTTCATCCCTTTCAACTTAACATCTCTTTATAAAAAGTGAATAAATGGTGGGTGCAATTTTGCTGAGCAAAAAAAAACACATTTTCCTCTAGACAGATACAAATAAGCCTTGAAATGAATACCGCTTCTCTTTTTTTGCTTGTCTTCATTGCTAGAGTGTGTACAAATAGCCAGCAGGACGACCTGGGGCTTTTTTTTCTCGTTTTTGTTTTGCTTCTGGTTTCTATTGCGTCTGTGGTAACTTGTTTAGGTATTCATCATATTTGCCATGGGGTATGTCTACCAAGAGTTCGTTTTATTTAGGTTAAGCTTGAAAAGATTTTCCTCCCAAGCAATGTTTGGTTAAGGGAAAAAAGAACACCCTGGAATGTAGTTTAAAACAAGGAAATGGAAGTATGTGTGTGTGTGTGTGTGTGAGTTTGTTTTCTCTCTTCGAAACATTTGCAAATGAGACATATCAACTTTATGAATTCTTATTTGGCCATTTTAATGTTAATAGTGCATGAAATTTTGCATTTTATTAAACCAAATCTGGGAATGTGTTGGCACTCGCACCATTCGGTTGGTAAGGCATGAAACTATTGATATGAGACTACGAAGAGACCGTAATATCAGGTATTAGGTAGAGGATAACAAGTTGAGATATAGCTCTTCGATCATATTGAGATAGATATCTTCTAAAAGTCGGTCAGTCTGTATGTTCTTGACTTGTTGGAGAATTTCGATTTGATTTTAGATGTTGGTGGTTACGACTTCAGTAATGACTTTCAAAATATATGCCCTGTTATGGTCCAATTTAGAGCGCACAACAATTCGATATTTATATTCGGGGCCTATTATTAAGGCGTTTCCTTAACCTTGTAAAATCGTTCCCAACTCACGGAAACGGGAAACGGCTTTGGGATATTGCGAAGTATTGGGTTGCCCAAAAAGTAATTGCGGATTTTTTTAAAGAAAGTAAATGCATTTTTAATAAAACTTAGAATGAACTTTAATCAAATATACTTTTTTTACACTTTTTTTCTAAAGCAAGCTAAAAGTAACAGCTGATAACTGACAGAAGAAAGAATGCAATTACAGAGTCACAAGCTGTGAAAAAATTTGTCAACGCCGACTATATGAAAAATCCGCAATTACTTTTTGGGCAACCATAATGTTTTTCTTCTTTCATCTATATACTCGTATGAAAATGCAAATTTTCCCATGAACATTTCCATGAACAGTGGCAAACTTCTCACATATCAATGGGTGCTGTCCGATTGAAGTTTTTAGATCAATGATAAGGGGATTTCTTTTTTTGGCATATGCATAGAATAACTGTTGGATGTCATAGCACAATACTCCAGCTAAATGGGATAAGAATTTTGTCCTCTAGAGACTCCAAAAATATAAACATGTAATCGGTTTATATAAGAGTAAGATCAGGAATTGAACTCACTCGGACTTTACTTGGTACATCTGTTGAAAGTCATAGGATCGTGCAAGATTTCAGCCAAATCGGATATGAACTGCACGCTATAGAGGCTCAAGAAGTATGATCCGTAGATTAGTTAATAAGAGAGCTATATTTAAACCTGGATCGATTTGGCCCATTTACAATCCCAACTGACCTACATTAGTAGGAAGAATTTGCGCAAAATTTCAAGCGACCAGCATTACTCCTACGAAAGTTTGCGTGCTTTCTACAGACGGACCGGCGATCATGACTTTTCTCACTTTTTACTGTCAACAATTGGACTAATTGAATACAGCCATCAAGGAGAAGAGACCAGAATTGGTCAATCGTAAAGGTGTCATAATCCACCAGGACAACGCTAGACCGCACACATCTTTGGTCACTCGCCAAAAACTGAGTGAGCTTGGCTGGGAACTTTTGATGCATCCACCATATAGCCCTGACCTTGCACCATCAGACTACCATTTATTTCGATCTTTGCAGAATTCCTTAAATGGTAAAACTTTCGGCAATGATGAGGCTATAAAATCGCACTTTGTTCAGTTTTTTGCAGATAAAGGCCAGAAGTTCTATGAGCGTGGAATACT
Organism: Stomoxys calcitrans; assembly: GCF_963082655.1. Lineage (NCBI taxonomy): Eukaryota > Metazoa > Arthropoda > Insecta > Diptera > Muscidae > Stomoxys > Stomoxys calcitrans. The sequence continues at coordinate 65,243,541 of NC_081553.1, read as the reverse complement.
AAATTTGCCAGGAAGAGGGCAAAAGGTTATCGAACAAAATGGCAATTATATATTTGATTAAAGTTCATTATAAGTTTTATTAAAAATGCATTTACTTTCTTTTAAAAAATCCGCAATTACTTTTTGGGCAACCCAATAGGTTTGCTTCTTCTGTATAGACTCAATAACGGCTGAAACGAATTTCTTGAAATTTTCAGGAAATGGTACTATGGGTTTGGAAACAACAAACGACTATTCGAAGTTTTCATTCTTGGAGGGGTAGGGCACGCTCCCCTTCACCATAATTTTCGAAAACGAAGATGGTGTGGACCAATCGTGGAAATATGGGACTTAAATGAAAGGTGTTTAGGAGAAGAGTGCAAAAGTGGTATTAAAACTTGTGTCCAGATATCTGGAGGCCGTTCCACCACAAAAAAAAAACCCAAAATTACAGTCAAGACCCAAAAAAATGTATTTAGGAATATTCATACGGAAGTGATGTTGGAAATGAAGTCAAAATTCGTGATTTATTGAAAGATCTTGACAACACTGAACTTAAATGAAAATTATTCAAGAGTAGAGAGCAAATATGAAGGCGATCGGATCTTTCCCCTTACGCTCATTTTCAAAAACGTCAAATCACGGATATGGGTAGTGGGATTCAAGCGATTCAAGTGTTTGAAAGCTTATATTGGGTTGCCCAAAAAGTAATTGCGGATTTTTTAAAAGAAAGTAAATGCATTTTTAATAAAACTTAGAATAAACTTTAATCAAATATACTTTTTTTACACTTTTTCTAAAGCAAGCTAAAAGTAACAGCTGATAACTGACAGAAGGAAGAATGCAATTACAGATTCACAAGCTGTGAAAAAATTTGTCAACGCCGACTATATGAAAAATCCGCAATTACTTTTTGGGCCTAAAAACAAATATAAACAAATATTTGGTATACAAATTTGGGATTCTGTACCTGGGGAACGCACACCCCCAAACCCCAAAAAAGGGAAGTGTTTGCCGGTCCACCCCACTTCCTAAGCCGTCCCAAACCGCACATATTTACCGACCACGACAATATGGAGCTTAAAAGAAAGATATTTGGGAAGAGAGCACAAATCTAGTTGAATCCACTTTCAGGATCATATGTCTGCTGAACCCTCCCAACCCCATTAAAACCCTTCAATTGGACTTATTTACTGACCATGGCAATATGGAGCTAAAAAAACAAATAGGCGAGTGGAGAATAAATCTGATACTCATTATATGGGCCTAGTGTCTGGGTGGCCTCCCAACCTCTCAAAGAACCACTAAACCGAATACAAAAGGTGACCTTTTATAGCCACCACCATATGATGGAGGTATACTAATCTAGTCATTCCGTTTGTAACACCTCGAAATATTGGTCTAAGACCCATAAATTATATATACATTCTTGATCGCCGATATAGCCATGTCCGTTCGTCCGTCCGTCGAAATCACGATAGAGGTCAAACGCGTAAAGCTAGCCGCTTGAAATTTTGCACAGATACCTTATATAGATTTAGATCGTAGGGGTTTAGTTCAGTTCAGATTTAGATATAGCTCCCATATTAACCAATCTCCCGATTTGACTTCTTGAGCCTTTACATGCCGCAATTTTTGTCCGAGTTGGCTGAAATTTTGGCATGTAATTATCTGTTTTCACTTTCTACAAAGTACGGTCCAAATCGGTTTATAACCTGATATAGCTCCCGATCTTCCGATTTGACTTCTTGAGCCCATGGAAGCCGAAATTTTTGGCTGAAATTTTCCATGTAGTGTTCTGTTATGACTTCCAACAACTATGCCAAGTATGGTCCAAATCGGTCTATAACCTGTTATAGCTCCCATATAAACTGATCTCCCGATTTGATTTCTTGAGCCCCTCGAAGCCTCAATTCTCATCCGATTTGGCTCAAATTGTGAAGGTAGAATTTTTTGATTTCCAACAACTGTGCCACGTACGGTCCAAATCGGTATATTACCTGATAAAGCTCCCTTATAAACCGATCTCCCGATTTAATTTTTTGAGCCCTTAGTGTTCGATTTGGCTCAAATTTTTCATGTAGCGTTCTTTTATGACTTCCAACTGTACCAAGTACGATTCGAATCGGTCTATAATTTAATATAGCTCCCATATAAACCGATATTCCGATTTGAATTCTACATCGGTCTATAACCTGATGTAGCCCCCCGGATTTGACTTCTTGAGCCCTTAGAAGCCTCAATTTTAATTCGTTTTTGCTGAAATTTGGAACAATGACTTGTGTTATGAATTGCAATATTCATACCAAGAACGATCTTAGTTGGTCTATAAACTGATATAGCCCCCATACACATCGATTTCCAGATTTGACTTCTTGTGCCCCTAGAAGCCTCAATTTTCATCCGATTTGGCTGAAATTGGGAACCAAAATTTGTGTTGTACATTCAAATACATGCCAAGAACAATCGTAGTCGGTCTCTAAGCTGATATATCCCCCATATTAACCAATCCTCGGTTTTGACTTCTTCAGCCCCTAGAAGCCTACATTTTCACACGATTTGGTTGAAATTTGACTCAAAAACCTATCGTATGACATACAGCATCAGTGCCAAGTTTTATCCGAATCAGTCAACATGGTAATATAGGCCCCCCTTAGTCCGATTTCTCGATGTGACTTCTTGAGACCAAAATAATTCAAATACAAACTCAGTTAATAAGCTAGCATTTGTAGCGGAGTCCATGGTGGTGGGTACGCAAAATTCGGCCCGGCCGAACTTAGCACACTTTTACTTGTTTTTATTTGTTGTCGGTAGTTGCGATGAACAAGAATTCACTGCTTGTTGGGCAGTCGTTCTGGTGATCACATAACAATGAAAAGAAATCTTATTGAAGACGAAAATTTTCCCATCCTATGGTTGTGGGTATAAAAATATGCCAGCATGAGAACGCTAAAGAACGCTATTGTACGGGAATGGACCAAAATACCGATTACGTTCCTACATCTAAAAACTCGGAGCAATAATCAAGGCAAAAGGAGGTCATGTCGAGCAAAAATTAATGGATTCTTAAATTAAGATTAAATAACAATATAAATATTTTCACAAAAATTTTTGTCGTTTGAATTTGTAACACTTCGTGTTAGCTACCCTGTAGTATGTAGTGTGGCCTTTTGTCAACCGATAGTCGCCACCGTCCGACAGTTATCTTTCATTAATTATCTAATGTAATGAAGTAAGATGGAGGCCACCGTAGCGCAGAGGTTAGCATGTCCGCCTAGACGCTGAACGCATAGGTTCGAATCCTGGCGAGACCATCAGAAAAAATTTTCACCGGTGGTTTTCTCCTCCTAATTCTGGCAACATTTGTAAGGTACCATGCCATGCAAAACTTCTCTCCAAAGAGGTGTCGCACTGCGGCACGCCGTTCGGACTCGGCTATAAAAGGGAGGCCCCTTATCATTGAGCTTAAACTTGAAACGGACTGCACTCATTGATATGTGAGAAGTGTGCGCCTATTCCTTAGTGGAATGTTCATGGGCAAAATTTGCATTTGCAATGAAGTAAGATGTCATTGGGTTTAAATCAGGGCTATACTGTAGTCTCAACAACTCGCATTTTTAAGACTAAGGTGGAGCATTGTATAAGGTGCTCTTTTACAACTTCGGCCTCATGTTCTGTGCTAAAATTTATTCCTCATACGTTATGTCGACTTCTGTAGGCTTGATTTGCTCACATGACCCTCTTTCTAATTAACTTCTGCTCAAATACATACAATTATGCTAATCCATTTTCAATATTCTCACATCCATTTGATAACCTCCTCCTTAAACTAATACAAAATCTCTAATTGGGAAAATTCTACCCATATTCATTCTTTCTATATGGCCATAAATTTGTAACACTAGCATATACATAAGTGTACTCCCCACTTCATTGGCTGATATAAATCATGTGATAAACCTAAAACTTGCATACATGCAAAAGGGATTAGTTTTCCTTTTCATGTAGCGAGAAAAAAAATAATCGACCTGATTGCCTATGGCATCATTTGTTCCTTTTATCTCTTGCAGTATCCGCTTACAAAACGTAACAGCAACAGCAAAAAAACTAAAAAGAAGGATAATTTATATAGAAGGCACGTCAGCTGGTGACCTTCTTAAATATTTTCAGCAATAGTTTTGTTTTTATTCAGGAAGAGAAGCGAAACATCAGTTACAACGAGCTGGGCTGTAATGAAATTACCGCAAAAGTGTTTTTGCGGGGACATTAAGTTGGGTCGGATTTTGTTCATAGAAGATTGAAAGTTAAACTGGGCCTAACCTTAGATACCCTTCGCCATGGATAGCATATGACAACTTTTTCGAATTACCGTTTTTTAGAAGGCAACCGTGGCAAGGATGTTAGTATGTCCTCCTGTGACCCCAAACGCCTAGATTCAAGTCCTGGCGTGATCATCAGAACGAAATTTTAAGTGGTGGTTATCCCCTTACAAATGCTGGCGACATTTGTTAGGCATCCAGTCATGTTAAAACTTCTCTTACAAGTGGTGATGCTAAGCGGAACGCAGTTGGAACTTGGCATATAAAGGAGACCATATATCACTGAGACCGCGAATTGTAATCCTGCTAGGATTGCCAGTGGTCGTTCGACTCCCACCAGAGGCCTTGGTCTCCCGCTACTGTGATATCACAATGGCCTTAAAACTGTCGAAGGGAGTTTGCAAATTACTGCCACTCTTACCTGACTTACCATTGAGCTAAGACTTCAATAGGACTGCACTCTTTGATATGAGAAAAGTATCCTCTGTTCCGTATTGGAATGTTCATGGGAAAACATGTATGTATGCAGGTTGCTTTACCAGTTATGAGCCAATAGGGATAATAATTGTCAATGCTGTTTAAAACCATTGCAAAATACCATGCTGGGGAAGTTAAATGGTAAGATGGAAGGTATATGAGGTTATGGAACGATTTGGACCATACTCGGCTCGGATGCTGGAAGTCATAGCAAAACCAGTCAAAAAAAATCAGATTATTATTGCGCTCTCTAGAAGTTCAAGCACTCAAACCGGAAGATTAGTTTATATTTAATGTCTGGCAACGAACTTATTCGGATTTTGTTGGATTCATTCAAAATTCACGTCATATCGAGTTCTATCAACGATTGCAACATTTCTTATCCGATTCAATTAATAGTTAGTTCCTGCCAGCGAGATCTGATTATCCGGTCGACCCAACGTAATCCACATACATGTAAGTGATGTGTATTTAAACAAATGCAGTGCACGAAATATATATAGGTGCACCCAAACACATATATTGTAGAACAAATAAAAGCGAACTAAGTTCGGCCGGGCCGAATCTTGGGAACCCACCGCCATGGATACAGCTAAAAATTTATACAAAATATATTTATTTGAATGGCATAATTATAATCTACATACCAAACTTCTGTCAAACCAGCAAAAATTAAAGCTTCTAGGAAGCGAACCAGGATGATCGAGAGACCGGCTTAAATGGAACTATATCAGGTTAAAGACTGATTTGAACCGTATTTGCCACAGTCACTGGAAGTCCTAACAGAACACCGCATACAAAATTTGCGAGAAAAATTGCGGCTTGTAAGGACTCAAGAAGTCAGATCGAGAGATTGGTTATAGAGCGATTTAGACCGTACTTGGCACAATTGTTGAAAGTCATAACAAAACACTACATGTTCAATTTCAGTCCAATGGGATAAAAATTGCGGCTTGTAAGGGCTCAAGATGTCAAATCGGGAGATCGGCTCGTATGGGAGATACATCAGGTTACAGACTGCTTTCGACCGTACTTTGCACAGTTGTTGGAAGTCTTAACAGAACACTATGTGCAAAATTTCAGTCAAATTGGACAAAAATTGCGGCTTGTTAGGGCTCAAGAAGTCAAATCGGGAGATCGGTTTATATGGGAGCTATATCAGGTGACAGACTGCTTTCGACCGTAATTTGCACAGTTCTTGGAAGTCTTAACAGAACACTACATTCTCAAATTTAGCCAAATCGGACAAAAATTGTGGCTTGTTAGGGCTCAAAAATCAAATCGGGAGATCGGTTAATATGGGAGCAATATCAGGTTATAAACCGATTCGGACCGTACTTTGCACAGCTGTTGGGAGTCCTAACAGAACACTTTGTGCAAAATTTCAGCCAAATTGGACAAAAATTGCGGCTTGTTAGGGCTCAAGAAGTCAAATCGGGAGATCGGTTTATATGGGAGCTATATCAGGTTATAGACCGGGTATATATGTAAATCACCTTTCGTCATAATCCAGTGAAAAATGCACCCATAGTAGCTATATCGAAATATGGTCCTATATGGACCAAATTCGGCACGGACATAAATACAGGTCACTGTTCAATTTTGGTTCAATACTGGTCTTTTTGTCAGCTATATCCAAATATACACCCATCTGAATCATATAGGGCACGGATGTCAAAAAACCTAACATAAGTCACTGTGTCAAATTTCAGCGATATTGGATAAAAATGCGCCTTTCATGGGGCCAAGACCTTAAGTCGAGAGATCGGATTATATGGCAGCTATACCCAAATCTGTACCGATCTAGGCCAAACGGAAAACATATGTCGAGGGGCGTAGCACAACTCACTGTCCCAAAATTCAGCGAAATCGAACAGCAAATGCGCCTTTTATGGGCCCAAAACCTTAAATCGAGAGGTTGGTCTATATGCCAGTTATAGCCAAATCTACACCGATCTGAGAAAAATTGCCGAAAGATGTCGAAGAGCCCTAACACAACTCACTGTCCCAAATTTCGGAGAAATCGGACAATAAATGCACCTTTTATAGGCCCAAGATGCCGAAAGATGTCGAAGAGCCCTAACACAACTCACTGTCCCAAATTTCGGAGAAATCGGACAATAAATGCGCCTTTTATAGGCCCAAGACCTTAAATCAGGAGATCGGTCTATATGGCAGCTATATCCGATCTAGGCCAACTTGAAGAAAAATGTTCAAGGACCTATCACAACTCACTGCCCCAAATTACGGCGAAATCGGACAATAACTGCGTATTTTATGGGCCCATTACCTTAAATCGAGAGATCGGTCTATATGACAGCCATATCCAAATCTAGAGCGATCTGAGCTAAATTGCAGAAAGATGTCAATGAGCCTAGCACAACTCACTGTCCGAAATTTCGGCGACATCGGACAATAAATGCTCCTTTTATGGGCCAAAAACCTTTAATCAAGAGATTGGACTGCATGACAATTATATGCAAATCTGGACCGATCTGGGTAAAATTAAAAAAATATGTCGAAGAGTGTCACACGACTCACTGTCACAAATTTCAGAAAAATTAGATAATAAATGCCCCTTTTATGGACCTAAGACCTTAAAAATTGAGAGGTCGGTCTATATAGCAGCTATATCCAAATCTGAACCGATCTGGGCCAAATTGAAGAGAGCTGTCGAAGGGCCTCACACAACTCACTGTCCTAAATTTAGCAAAATCGGATAATAAATGTGGCTTTTATGAGCCTAAGACCTTAAATCGAAAAATATAGGGGCTATATCAAGATATAGCCCAGACAGACAGACGTTTATACCCACCACCGTAGGATAGGGGGTATATTCATTTAGTCATTCCGTTTGCAACACATAGAAATATCAATTTCCGATCCTACAAAGAATATTTTTCGGATCGTCGTAAAATCCTAAGACGATTTAACGATGTCCGTGTGTCTGTTCGTCTGTTCTTCCGTCTGTTGTAATCACATTACAGGCATCAAAAATTGAGATATTGAGCTGAAATTTGGCACAGATACCTCTTTTTGATGCACGCTGGTTTAGTTCTTGAACGGGCCAAATCGGACCATATTTGGATATAGCTGCTATATGGACCGATTTTCCGATAAAGGGTCTTCATCCCATAAAAACTTTATTATTCATCCGATTTTGCTGAAATTTAACACAATGAGTAGTTTAAAGCTTCCCGACAACTGACCTAAATATGGTTCCGATCGGAATATATTTAGATATAGCTACTATATAGACCGATCTCCCGATAAGGGGTCTGAAGGCCATAAAAACTTTATTTTTCATCCCATTTTGCTGAAATTTGAAACAGTGAGTTATTTTTAGCCTCCTGATACCCGACCTAAATATGGTTCAGATCGGACTATATTTAGATACAGCTACGATATTGGCCGATCTCCCGATAATGGGTCTGAAGGCCATAAAAACTTTATTTTTCATCCGATTTTGCTGAAATTTGAAATAGTGAGTTATTTTTAGCATCCTGATATCCGACCTAAATATGGTTCAGAATGGACTATATTTAAAAAAGTGGGTTATTTTAAGCCTCCCGACATCTGACCTAAATATGGTTCAGATCGTAATATATTTAGATATAGCTGCCATGTAGGCCGATCTCCCGATAAAAGGTCTGAAGGCTATAAAAGCTTTATTTTTTATCCGATTTCGCTGAAATTTGGAATTGTGCGCAGTTTCAAGCCTCTTAACATCCGACCCAAGTATGGTACAGGTTTGACTATATTTAGTTATAGCTGCCATATAGACCGATCTCCAGATAAAGGGTCTGAAGCCCATAAAAGCTTTATTTTTTAACCGATTTCGCTGAAATTTTACACAGTGCGTTTTTTTAAGCATCGCGACATCTGACCCAAATATGGTACAGATCGGACTATATTTAGCTATAGCTGCCATATAGACCGGTCTCCAGATAAAAGGTCTGAAGGCCATAAAAGCTTTATTTTTTATCCGATTTCGCTGAAATTTGGAATTGTGCGCAGTTTCAAGCCTCTCAACGTCCGACCCAAGTATGGTACAGGTTTGACTATATTTAGATATAGCTGCCATATAGACCGATCTCCAGATAAAGGGTCTGAAGCCCATAAAAGCTTTATTTTTTAACCGATTTCGCTGAAATTTGAAACAGTGGGTAGTTTTACGCCTCCCAACATAGGACCCAAATATGGTTTTGATCGGACTATATTCAGATAAAGCTGCGATATTGACCGATCTGCCTATAAAGGGTCTGAATCCCATAAAAGTCCTATTTATTATTCGATTTCGTTGAAATTTTAAACAGTGGGTAGTTTGAGGTCTCCCGAAGTCCATCCTAAATATGGTTTGTATCGGACAATATACAGAGCGATCTGCCGATAAAGGGTCTGAAGCCCATAAAAGCTTTAATTTTTATCCGATTTGAAATTTGAAATACAAAATTTAACAGTGACTTATATTTATTAGACCACTCAATGTCCGTGCCGAATTTGGCTGCATAAGTTATCCAATTTTCACCAGGTTGTGGCGAAAGGGGGTTAACATATACACCCGAGGTGGTGGGTATCCAAATTTCGGCCCGGCCGAACTTAATGCCATTTTATTTGTTTCATGGTAATTTTGGGTGAACCTTTATTTATTTCGCGCACTGTATATGAATCTCATTTCCCTGTACACCAGTACATCCATATATTAACAGTTAGCAATAGCCTTCATCAGAACACATGCACACACACCTAAGCAATAGATTGCTTACACATATCGAAACAAATGCAAAATCATACACCTGCACACTCACATATATACAGGTAAATATGAACACGTGACCAAGCCCTACAACCATTTTTCATAATTTAAGAAGAGCGTTTGTCCCAGCGATGAACAAAGAGATTTTTAGTTAATGGTTCTTCCGTATA